>NC_081434.1:12443578-12446078 GCF_949786415.1 Peromyscus eremicus
ATTGTGTCTCTTGGTTAAAATGCACGAAGCCGATACTAAAATGCTTCTGAATTATAAAATTGAGCTACATTAGTTTGGAGGCTCTATTACTACACGGTAAGTCTCTCTTTCATACGCTTCTACAAAGAAAGTGCTGTTGAGAAGCATGCACAACAATGAAAGCCGTGACTTATGACTAAATAATAGCACCTGTGTGTGCTAGCAGCTCAACTTTATCCCTGTAGCATGAGATATCCAATGCTCACTGATCATCTGAACATGGTTAAAAAAAAAAAAAAGAGTTTGAAATCCACAGAAATCGTCTATGCCGTGAACAGTATGTATTCCTAGTGAGATCCGTTTTCTTTTCATTTGCTTTCTGACCACTAATATTCCAGATGGGGTCTACTTTTTTTGTTTGTTTGTTTGTTTTTGAGACAGGGTTTCTCTGTGTCATTTTGGTGCCTGTCCTGGAACTCACTCTGTAGACCAGGCTGGCCTCGAACTCACAGAGATCCACCTGCCTCTGCCTCCTGAGTGCTGGGATTAAAGGCGTGCGCCACTACCGCCCGGCTACTCTTTGCCCATAGTCATGCAAGGGCAATAGCAAGAAGCCTTAAGGCTGCAAATAACCCAAGAGAGACATGCAACCTTTCCTTGTCATAGGCCTCAAAATCTAAAGTACAGTTTCTAGACATTTACTTGGGTGTTTAAAAAGACTTTCTTGGGATCTGGTTCTCTTCCATTCAGCCACTCGACATTTGCTTAACACCTACGACTGGCAGGCATCAGGGCCGCCCTACTTGTCGGCTTGCCCATGAGCAGTAAACGTGAGGGTGGGAACACTCTCTTCTGTCTACACTCCCACCACCCAGCACGACATCGGCACATGCTTGTTTGAGGTGTTCTCTGGATGCTTGCTGTTCCTTATGGCAAAGATCCATTTCAAGATGCAACGGACATTTGCACTCAGTGCGGAGATGATAGGAAAGAAGGAGTGCTTAAATGTGCCTAGGGATGGTCCGGGACGGGGGAGGATATCTTGTGAGCAGATATGAAAGGACAGCAATTCAGGCTTTGGGGAACACATTTATTGGGAGAGGGTGCGCCCATGAGAAGGCTCAAATTCATCAGGGTGGCATTTCCGTTTATGTCTCCATCAGTGGTCTCCACGGGAAAGTGTTTACAGTAATGATTCACTGGTCAGAAGTAGCAGAGACTCTTGTGTTGTCAGAGTCTAACATGGGCTAGAACCCTGGTCACTGTGAGGAACTCTTCACCGGGGAGGAAGTCATACGCACTCTGGGAACGGAGTGTGCAGAGGTTTAAAGTGGATCTCAAAGATGAGGAAGGGCACAATAGAGGGTGTGAGGGACTCACAAAGACAGACAAATGGAGACAGCCAACAGTACCACCATAAAGTTAGATAGGAGAAACGAGTTGCTGTATTCTACAGCTCAACAGGATACATACAACTTACAATAGCCTACTATGTGTTGTACGAAGAACTTGTAGCAGAAGTCCACAGGCTTTAAGGAAACAAGAGATGTCCAAGGAGGTGGGATTAGTATTGCTTGCTTTGACGGGTGTCCAGTGTAGGAATGTGTTGAATCATCTCACTGTACTCTAGATATGTACACTTATTATTCACTGCTTAAAAAGTTTTGAATCCTGGCTACTATCTGCCAGGTACGTGGTTCAGATAGGCTGCTTAACCTCTCGGGGCTTCAGGTCCACTGTGTATAATGAGGACAATGGACGGAACAGGCGGTACCACCGTGCAGAATTGGGGAATTAACATATATGAAGCATTTGAACAACTTCTGACACAGAGGTAGCAGGATTGACAGAAGTCAGCTACCGCTGGCTGGGGCAGTATGAAATAGGTCTCTAAGTCCCAGTGGTGTTTAGCATCTCTATCAACAACTAGGATAAGAACATCGAAGCTATTCCGACTTACTGTTACCATGGTATTTAAGGGTGGAGAGTATTTAAGGGTTCAGTCAGTAAAGTGCTTTGCAAGCATAAGCACATGAGTTTGATCCCCAGAACCTACACTTACAAAGACAGGCATGGTAACACACACGTGTAATCTCAGTGTTGGGGAGGTGGAGACAGAGAGATCCCTGGGGCTCCCTAGCCAGGGAGAGATCATGTTTCAAAAGAAATGATGGATGGTACCTGAGGAACAACACCCAAGACTTCTCCACGTGAGTGAACACACATGTACATGCACACAAGTATACCAACACAGAGATGGACACACACACACACACACACACACACACACACACACACACACACACACCTCCCCACACACAGAGTGTTGGAATAGAAATAACCAGTATAATAGCTACTAGAATCAAGATTCAAAATAATCATAAGAGACTAAAATGATCCATTCAAATCAATAATATGTATTTGTAGAAAAATAAATTACATGGCTTGTACATAAGCCCAGAATGCAAATCTTACAAGTGTAGAAACTGGGGGAAAGTTGCTTTCAGAGAAGCATGTAGGG
>NC_081434.1:12448578-12522359 GCF_949786415.1 Peromyscus eremicus
CTATGTGGGGGGGTGGTGGCTGGAGAGATGGCTCAGTGGTTGAGAGCACTGGCTGCTCTTCCAAGGGACCCAGGTTCAATTCCCAGCACCCACATGGCAGCTCACAACCATCTGTAACTATAGTTCCAGGAGACCTGATACCGTCATACAGACACACATGCAGGCAAAACACCAATGTACATGAGATAAAAACAAATAATTAAAAAAAAAACATGGAATCAAGCCCTTCTCTAATCAAAGATCAAGAAATATCTCTCACAGATTATAGAAAACAACATCAGCAATGAAAATTTTAACCTACAACACAGCAGTTAACTGATTCAATGGTTTCTTCAAAGTTCAGGTCTGAGCCAGAGAGATGGTCCAGCAGGTGCAAGGGTGATGATTGAGTCCCATCCCCAGAATCTATATAAGAAAGCTGGATCTGTAATCCTTCGTTGAGATGGGGTGAAACTCACAGGCTGGCTAGCCTGGGGTACACAGGGCAGCAGCAGAAACCAGACAGACCTGCCCCCACAGGAGGAAGGAGAACCTTTCTTCTGATCTTCATATGTGGGCCGTGGCCTGAACTTACACCACCACCACTCTGCCGCCAATAAAAACAAGTAAATAAACTAAAAACCCAGGTCCCGTTTTTTTGTATGCAAATTAATCCTAAGAAGTCCACAAATGAGAAATCTTTCTCTTTAGAAATTTGTCCTAGAAAACGCAAAAAGAAAAAAAGAAAAGAAAATCTGCATAGCCAATGATACACTTAAATTCAATCTATAAACATATTAAAAAATAAAGGTGTTTATTAGAGCAAATCTGTTTCTGGAATGCAAAGATGGGATAAAAACAAATTACAAGCAACGAAGCATTTCTCACTGTATGTGTTATAAATGTATTCAGAAGCGCACATATCTACGTATAGCGTCACCCTTACAAATCTAATTACTGTGAGGTAATGGTACTGCCTGCTCCTCCGTTGACCGTGGACCATTTGGTTCTTTCGTGACTTTCTCTCTCTTGCACCATTAGGGTTGTATAAAGCATCTTAAGTTATTCTGAATGTACAAGACTCAGAATTAAGAGTCGTTGAAATCGCACAGCTTGGGTGTAAAGGAGCCGCAGAGGACTGGTAAGTTGTCGGGCTATCAAATTTTATAGGTGAGAAAAATCAAGCTCCATGTGAGCGAGCAGTACTTTTCTGACCAATTGCTTTTCATTCTCTCCTTTAATGGCTTTCAAACTGTGTTCTGCAGAGCTCTCTACTCATTTGAACTCAGGCTGTTATGTTCATCTGTCTTTAAAATGCTAAGGGTAAAAATACACACCCCAGAATTAGAATCTATCCATTCAGTGGCATAAGTATAGCATATTTACTTTTTTTTTTTTTAGCAATAGACTCTTTCTCTTGCGTGTGTTATATTGCTTTATCCATTAATAAAACCCCATTTATTGAATCTGTCAGTGCCCAAGCCTCCAATCAGAGAATAACCAAGCTACTTGTTCCTGTTCCTTACTTGCTACACATGGATTAAAATGAAAGGAGACAAACATATATAATTACTTAGGATGCACTGCTGTGCATATGCACTCTTTATCATAACCCAGATAAAAGCCAGACTCCTCGAGAGAGACAAGGTCACTCTCATTTCACAGGTGAGGAGGAAACCAAGGCAGAGGAGTCGAGCCTTTCCCCCAAGTTATACAGTGAATCAGGCGAGAGAAGCGTAAATCCTGATCCTCAGTGTCACGTGGTCGTTGCCTTTAAGCAGTTCTTAATTTGTAAGGGGTGGACCCGAATACTCATTTAACTCTGGGAAGTCATGGAAAAGCCACCATGGTGATGTGGGAATACAGAATGGAAGCAAGTAATGGCACCAGCCAAGGTGTGAGGCGACACATGGAATACTGAGGCCATCATACCCCCAGAATCACAGTAGGAGGAAATGGCTGGGCCCAGGCCCATCCTAGAACCACTGTGCTGTGCCAATATCTAGTAGTGAAAATAATGAAGGTGTCCCCAGATAAGGGGACAGGATGAAAGGAACAGAGGCATTATGGGAAACAGTAACTTGAGTGGACCAGAACAGGCAGGGGGAATGCTGAACCCCCCCCCCCCACCACACACACACATACACACACTTCTCTCCAGTGTCAACAACACGCACACATACACTCTTTCTTTCTCTCTCACGCTGCTCTCCAACCTCACTGGCTTTACAATGATCAAACCTCAAAAAAGCTTCCTGGCCTCAGTACTCCGGAGTACCTCACACTAAAATAGTCTTCCTCTTTTTTGCTTTTACCTACCTTAGTTGGGAGTTCCTGAACCATCTCTGCTTCTACCAACGTGATTCACTCGGGTCTGTACCGCCCCATCACGTTATAGTATCTCAAAGTAGTACCTATAGGTCTTCCTCCATTGCTTTACCTGACTTTTAATTATACGATATTGTCAGTGTAAGTTATATGCTCCAAGAAGGCAGAGAACATGTCTGTTTTACTTATTTATTTATTTATTTATTTATTTATTTATTTATTTATTTATTTATTTATTTATTTTGGTCTCATGACTGACACATAACTCAGTAACAGAATTTAAAGCTGGACTGGAAATAGGAAAAAAAATTAATCAAAGATGATGATGATGATGATGATGATAAGATCAAATAAGAGTCTTAAAATTGAGACACAATCAAGTCAAGGAAAGGCAGTAAAAACAAACAAACAAAAAACAAACAAACAAAGCTAAGAAAACCAACCAGAGTCATCTCAGCCATGTAGACATCAGCAACAGCAGAATTCAAGAGATGATCCCAGGGCCTTTCCAAGGAAATTCACACCTGCTCAGGTATAGTGGGTATTCATCACACCTATGGCCTTGGGATACCAGCCCCTGGGTGGTAGCCTCTTGGCTAAGCTTAAGACCTGGGGAACACGTACACAGGCCCCTTCTCTCGCACTCTTGGATGGTGAGGACCGAATCAGGTGGTATGAAGCAGCGTGGGACCAGTTCTCAGCCTTCCAGGACTCTGAGATTGAATCTGCCTTATCCTGTATTAGTGAGTTACTCCCTCCAATATAATCCTTTAATAATTAGTCGTTTTATCAGTAATCCACATACTTCCTGCATTACTCAAGTGCAAACCAGTTAAGGCAAAGAGGAAGGCCTCTATGCACCTGTTTAAAGCAGCGTTCTGGCTGTAGAATCCCCATTCTACTATTAGAGTATTCTTGTTAAGGGGGCCTAAGCTGGGTTTTGCTGGAAAAAAAAAAAAGATAAGCCCAAGGAACAATAAGGAGAATGTGTAGTAATCCTACCCGAACGAACACTATCGATACAAAGTCTACACATTAGAAAGATTGTGGGTACCAAGGATGAGGGAGATAAACTGCTGTGAGCTAATACGAGACCATGAATGGATGTAGTCCTGGGATGAAGTCACCCATAGGACATGAGGACTGACCTTCCACTGCTGCTGGATGTCTGGTCCTGCAGATTACCCTCCTGAACACGGTTCACCCCAGTAAATCTTAAATAGCAAGACTCCAACAATCTCTACCTTAGATTAAAAAAAAAAAATAACACCCGCTTCTTGAAAATGGAAGTTCCCGGTGACTATGCCTCTTAATTTCCCGCGATTGTGTGAAATCTAAAGGTTGCTTGCAATATAAAGTTCATCTTACCAAGAGCATCTGGAGTGGATGCCGTGAGTCTATTTTTGACTCCATGTGCGGCAGTAGTAAGAGATGCACCAGTGTGGATGGCACCAGGGAGCTGCCATCTCACACCTCACCGACACTCCTGCTTCCCCTCACATATGTCAGACGGAAGGACCAAGCTGAAACCCCTGCTTTCCCAGAGTCCCTTGAGAATCGTGCCTCGTCGCCAGGCTGTGATAAACACCCTCACTTCTCTCTCTGCTTGACAGGTTGCAGACAGGATGGTGACATGAACGACAGAGGTGTGTATCCATTCTGACGGAGGTGTGACTGGCTTAAATTGCTGCATGAAGACTAACACAAGAGGCTTATATGTGATACAATCAGAAATATTTATTCTGCCTTGGCCCTGGATTCTGGGCAGAGTTCCTATTGTAGGGGTAAACGGGACCACTCTTGTTCACAAGAAGCTCCTTCCTTTCCCACTGGAGTTGACGCTAACACTAGTGAGGTGAATCTGAGAGGGTGGGGGCATTGCTTACAGAGGAACCGGCTTGTGATCAAAGAGCTGGAACGGTCAGCACTGCCCTCTGACCTCCAGGAAGGGACGGGAGCCACAAGCTGACTTAGTCGCCAGTTATGCCTACAAAGGGGGAGATCCGGTGAGCACAACCACGTGCCGGAAGGGTGGCATGCAGGACAGAGTGTCTAATTGCCCTGTCTACGTTCCATATGGCAGTTTCTGAGCCGAGTCTCTTGTAAACACCTGGCATAGTGAGTGAGTGTTTCCTGAGTTCTGTGAGCCCGTCTTTCCAGCATGTAACTGAGCCCGTGGAGGAGGGCCACGGGGACCCCTGATTTTTGTGCACATTGGTCAAACGCGCAGGTGGAGTCGTGGGACATCCGGTTGGTAGCGGCAGCGAGGAAGTATGGTGAGATTGAGAGCACACTTTAACTAGTGGGATTGGTATGTCCAGGTATGTAGTCGCCTACATACTGCGGACTGAACCGCAGGACATTACGGTCCTGGAAGGGAACTAAGCCAATGCTTGGGCTGCAGACTCTGCACATTTGGGACCAGACGTATTGTGAGGTCAGTGTTTTCTGTTGAGTATACGGTAGAGGGCTTGTTCCTACCCGATAGTTGTCACTACTGTGGAGGGACGGTCCTTCTGGACGGGTGCTGGGGACTCAAGGCCGCATGAGAGGCGACCCTTTACAAAGGAGAAGAGAGTGGGGAGCAGGGAAGCGATATCTGGATCATTGCCAGCTAGGTGGGGCAGCTGGCAGGAGAGAGACATTTGCCTCCACCTGTATTCTGAAATCAGTGCCCGGTCAGTCCAGGGCAGGTGCTTCAGGAGAAACCCGATGCTGCTAAGGAATGGCTCAGTATGAAAGTGTGCTGACCACAGGGGTCTGTTCCCTGTCTTGGCTCCCACCTCACAAGAAAAGGGCTCCCTACTGAGGAAATTCTTCCTTTCTTCCTGTCTCCTGCTCCTCACTCAGGCAGTGCTCCCGTTTTACCGCACTCACGTTACACGTTTAATTTCTTTCCTTTTTCCGGTCAGTTTAACCCTGTAGCAGGCTCGTTTCTCTACATGCTTTCTCTCTGCCCTTCCAGCTATCCAGTGCTTCCCCCAACTCTTAGATTATTGTGGTAAGAACTTTACCATAAGATCCGACCACTCAACAAACTTTTTTATGGGCTTCAAAATTTTTTTCATGCAATGTTATTTAGATCATATCCTTTCCCCTCCCCCAACTTCTAAATCCTGTCCACTTCCCTAGCCATCCAAGCTCATGTTCTCTCTCTGTTTCTCAAAAAAAGCAACCCCAAAAGCAAAATAAGCAACCCTCCCCCCCAAAAAAAACATAAAAAGATGAAGTCTAAACTCTGTTCTATGTTGGCCAGCTACTCCTGAGCATGGAACCTACACTGGAGTGTGACTTATATATCCAGTGTCACTCCATTGAAGGAAACAGATTTTCCCCTTTCCCAGCAAGTGTCAAGAGTGAATAGCTTCTTGGTTAGGGGTGGGACTTGCCATCTACTTCCTCTTCCCCACGCTGGGATTTTTATGGGGCTTGAACTTGTACAGGCCTCGTGCACGCTGTCACGGTCCCTGTGAGTTCACAGGTACATCAGCCCTGCTGGAGCTTCACAAACCGTGAAACATACACTACCCTGGAGGTTGACAAGCAGTACAACGTCGTACACAGCTCTCTAGAGGTTTCACCCCACCTGAGGGAAACGTCACACCTGTAGATTAGTAAGCCCCCATTTCTCTCTTCCCAGCCACTAGTAACTACCACCATTTCACTCTGTCATCTGTGAATCTGATGGTTTCAGAAGCCTATCACAGAGGATTTGCTTTTCTGTGACTAACTTATTTCAATGAGCACAATATCCCCAAAGTTCATCCAGGCTGCCCCATGACAGAATTTCCTCCTTTTAAAATTTTAACGGTTATTTATCTATTGTGTGTGCACACACATGCATGTGTGTGGGTATGCTTGCCGTGGCATGCTAGTGGAGGTCACAGGGCAATTTGCCCGGAGTCAGTTCCCTCCCTCTACCATGACATTTCCAGAGACTGAACTCAAGTCATCAGGCTGGGTAGCACAGACATTTAACTGATACACCGTCTCAGCGTCCCATCCTTTTTAAAGGTGGCCCATTGCACGTGTAAACCACATTTTCTTTTGTGTTTTGTTCTGCATTTCTTGTCCTCTCAAGATGGCATGGGCTGGACAGTCATAACTGTGCTGCACAGGCTGGTCTTAGATTCTCGGGCTCCAACCATCCTCCTGCTTTAGGCTTCCAAGGAGCTCAGACTCCAGGCATGAGCCCCAGTACTTGCCACACACCATGTTTTCTTCATCCATTCATCTGTCCACGGACATTCAGAGTGTTTCTTGATCTCGGCTACTGTGAATGTTATAGCAACAAACATGGAAGTACTATGGACTTTTTGATATCCCAGTTTCAAGTATTATTTCTGAAAGTAATATCCAGCAGCAGAATTACTCGATGGTTTGGCACTTTGGGTGTTATGGCAGGATTGCCACACTGCCTCCCACCGTGGCTGCACCACTGTATATGCCTACGGATGCTGTTGCGCCTCCTCTCTCCCCACCCCACCACCAACAGCTGTCTTTCTCAGTTTCATCCTTTAAAGAATAAGAGCTGTCCTGGAAGGGTAAAGTGATAACTCCACTGTGGTTTTGAATTGCATTTCTCGGACGATAAACAATGTCAATAGTGGTTTACACACCTGTCCGCCTTTCTGCGACTACTGGGGAAACGTTTCAAGTCCTCAGCCCATGTTAAAAGCCTACTCCTGCCGGGCGGTGGTGGCGCACGCCTTTAATCCCAGCACTCGGGAGGCAGAGCCAGGCGGATCTCTGTGAGTTCGAGGCCAGCCTGGGCTACCAAGTGAGTTCCAGGAAAGGCGCAAAGCTACACAGAGAAACCCTGTCTCGAAAAACCAAAAAAAAAAAAAAAAAAAGCCTACAACTGTTGTTATAGGTCTCGGGCTGCAGGATCTCTTTCTATACTTTGCAGATGACCCCTTTACCGGATATGTGATTGGCAAATATTTTCTCTTTACTGTAGGCTGCCGCTTCAGCCTGACTTTTCTCCGACAGAGAGAACTTCACAGTTTGGTGCACTCACTAATTGCCCCCACGGTGTCAATTTGGCTTAATATAAAATGATTCCCATCCCTGTCTTCTGAGGTGGGACCTACTGTTGCCAATTCCTCCTGAGAACAGATCCCAGTGGCCTCCTTCTCTTCCAAGAGGCCTTTCAGGACAGTGTCCTCTTTCAAAGTGCCGTTCTTTGGACTCTCCTCTCAGCCTCTGGCCACTCTGCCTCCACCTCCTTGCCTATGACTGAAATGTAGTCGATCAACATTTCTCTTCTCATAGTGTTCCTGGCACACATGCTTTCCCTTTGCCTCAGCTACAGCTTGTGTGCCCAGGAGTTTCAGATCTAACACTGCTCCCCATCTCCTGGTCCTAGACTGTTAGTTCGAGCTTCTAACTTTTTTGAAGCACCCTCGGGACATCTTGGGAGTGAATACCTCTAGTTCGGCACAGCCACAGCTGGACTACACTTGTCTCTCATGCGGTCAAATTTGATAACTTCCTTTCCCTCAACACGTACACAGCCATGAAGGTGTGCTGGTCCCTACTCTAAAATGCCTTTTGGATACAGCATCCCTGTCATCACCACCAACGATGCCACTGCCGCCGTCACCACCACCACCACCACCACCACAACCACCATCACTTAGGCCCCCAAAGACCTCTATCAGATCCAGCAGATGGCTAAGAGAAGGAGTGCTTGGAATCAAACTGACTGGATTTCTTTTTACTTATGGGCTGGCTATATGCCCTGGCTATTAATCACATAATTCCTTAAGACTCTGTTTCCTCCCTGGGAGCTAAATGGGACTAGTATTCATAAGAAATTAGGTGATCTCAATAAAATATTACTCACTTGGCACCTAACAGTCATTCAAAACTACAAAGGTCATGTCTTCATTCCAGCGTTCTCCTGCCTGCCTTTAACTCATCTTCTACACCCCCAAAAAAAACATGCATTCTACACTCACTCAGTCCCTCGGACACTGGAAAACTCAGTTAACTCCCCAGATAAGGAACTCTACTTTTGTCAATCTTTGGTTAAAAACAAAATTTACAAAGCTCCGCCTGACTATTTATTGCCTGTATTACAAAAACAGTGTCTTTAGTATGATGTTAATGGCCTTTTAGTATTCTAGCCCCCTTTTGGTATTCTAGCCCCAGCTACCTGCTCAGGTTACAACCAACACTCAGTGTTTTACCTACACACCTAAAATACCTTATTTTCAAGCCTTGGTTGCTGTAGTACAGCGCCCCCATTTCAAGGTCGCTCCCTTTTCATTCCTAGTTGATGACGTCATACTTGTATCGGCTCAGCGTCTATATTCATCAATGAATGCCCATTCCTTAAATCTCCTTATTAAGTCAATACACTGCATTACTTCGTCCATTCACCAAATATCCACTGAGACACAGTCACTGGGCTAGGCACCAGAGAAACAAAGACGAAGAGGACTGGGCATGCTCTTTAACAAGATGGGCACACAAAGTGTAACAGGAGAATTTCAATAGTGATAGGTGTACGAGCCAGAAGTGGTTTTAGTCCTCAGTTATGTCAGACTTCCTAAAGGCTGCTGTTTGTCAAAATGCTGATGTCTGGGCTGACTGCCGGAGATTCTCATGTAATTAGTCAATGATGCATTTTTTATTATTATTATTTTCAATTTTTTACTTCATGTGTATGAGTGCTTTGCTTGTATGTACCTGTGCATCACTTGCGTGCCTGGTACCCCAGAGGCCAGAAGAGGGTGTCAGATGCCATGGAACTAGAATTATGGATGATTGTAAGCCGTCATGTGGGTGCTGGGAATCAAATCCCTGTCCTTCGGAAAAGCAGCCTGTGTTCCTAACCACTGAGCCATCTCTCCTGCCCCATGATGCACTTTAAAAAGCTCCTTTGAAGCCAGGGTTCTGGATCTCTGGGACAAAGTTGTACATGGTTATCTATAGGACATGTGAGACAAACATGGCGGCCGGTACTTCCGTTTTTCCTTCTTGACTGTGCTCAGACAACACCTTTTTCCTCACGTCACTTAGGTGACACTGTCCTACTATAATTCAAGGGTATGCTGTGACACGATTTGTTTAGGTCTAGAAAAAGGAACCGATCATGTGAAGTTTACTAATTCCCAGAAAGACACACTCTGCAGATGGACACTCGTGTCTGCAACATGTGGAACTGTGGAAACTACACCCTATCCGTAAACACAACCACAAATCTTCCAGAGTGCTTACTGGGTGGTAGAGGCAGGGGAGAGCTCTGTCAATACACCATGAACCCGCTGGCTCTGTTTTGACCAACAGAACACGTCAGAAGTGATATTTTCTTCTAATTCTAGAGCTGAGGCCTTCTTGCCTTGAATGTGGCTGCCATACCACCACGCTTTAAGGAAGGCATTGTAGCTTTCTGAACACTGAAGTAAGGGAAGACTGATGGTCTTTATCAATAACCAATACTCATCTTGGATCACACACCTATCTTAGCCTGCCCCTAGAGGCAAGTGAGCCCTGCCAACCCACAGAAGCACAAGATACCACTGCCACAGTGAGCCATGTTGCTATGCAGTGACAGGGTCCTGACATAGAGACTATGCCAAGACATGCAAGACTTTATTCTGAGAACTATCTGTGACCTGACTAGACTCCTGGGCTAGAGACCCGGTCTGGGCAGCAGCATGGATAATGGCTTGGTGTGGCACAGTGTAGAGGTGACAGGTCATAATTGATGACCACAGCAATAGAGCTGAGAAAACAAAACAATCCAAATCTGATCTAAGAGTCACCACACAGGGATATCCACAGGACGCCAAATACAGGGTAAGGGGAGTAAAGGACGGAATTAATTAAGGGCCACTTGGATGGTTCTGGGCTAGGTAAACAGATGGATGGGCAGTGCCCGTTCACCAAGAGAGAGATTATGAGAGGAAGGGCGGGGTTGAAGTAACCATGCGCCATCCAACAATACATGTGGAAAAGTAGCTCAGTATAACTACTCTACACGGGCAGGCAAGCGTCCTGACCCAAGCGGTCATCTTGACATATTAGTATGGTACATTGAGGGCTCCTGAGGCAGGCAGAGTTTGGACGGTGTGGACACATTTTGATACTTCATCAGAATCAAAAGGACAATGAAGGGTTAAGAACTGATGTAGTTCGAACGCCGCATAACACTTAGCTTACGCGCAATAGCCTGCAAGTCTCACAGCACACCGACAGTGCACAATGTTCCTTAGCAACGTCATCGCCACGTGTAGTCTATCCACAGGGTATATCTAGGGTACAGGCTCCCCTCCTCCCTCCCTCCTTCCATCCATCCACCCCTCCCTCCCTTCCTCCATCCCTCCTCTATCCCTCCCTGCCTTCCTTCCCCAGCCCTCTCATTTGGTCCTGTATGATCTTTATATACCTCCCATCCAGCGGAGCAAGAGGTGGCTTCTTCCTCACGCTAGAAAGAACGAGATCACAGGCTACTAAGGACTTGAGATTATCTCCAAGTCGCACTTTCCCCAAGCGGGCCCAGACTGCGATTTACCCATGCAATACAGCACCCCAGCAACCAAGACGACTACGCACATACAAATACTGACTTACCTTTGATGTTGATTAAAATAACAAGTAAACGGCTGGGAACCGATCTCATCTTTCCAGTACTGTTGCCAGTTCATGACACTTTCCAAGTTCTTCTGGTTTTCTCTCTTACAGGGCGGGATATAGGAGCACTAACCGAACAGAACACACAGAGTAAACCTATTAGTCTATAGAATAGTCAGTGGGGTCCTTCGGGTTCCCAAATACTTCATTTTATTATATATAGTCAGTCCATTGGTGAGGTGAGGTTGGCTGTGGCTTGTTCTGTCTCTCTGATCTTTCAGAATTTACCCCAATACCCGACTCCGGGTTTTTCTATTAATAAGACCTTCTAAGATTCATGGTACAGCCCGTGGCTTGGTACTGATGAGAAGGTATACATATAGTGGCAGCCACTGTCTGGGTTAGCATGGACTCCCCATCCCAGTGGCCAGGAATGTGTGAGTGTCACTACTATGCATCCTGGTTCTCCCGTCACTCTTGACCCACCGTTTGGATCTGGAGACAGGAAAGGGTTCTGAACACAGCCTAAGACACCACGCTCATGAGCAAACCCTTGGCTAGGACTGTCCATGGGGATCCACAGCCATCTTTTCTACAGAAACGGGCATTTTTGGAGGTAATAAATCTAATTTTGACATAATCTTTAAACACAACCAAACGGACAGGGCTTCACTGTATTGCAAATTTCTAATTTGACACAATAGCAAAAAATACCTTCAGTCACTAAGAAATGAGGAAATTTCCTTAAACAATGAGTTACAATGTTATAGCAAATTAAAAGTGAAATATACTTTCTCTGCCTTTGCAGGGATCTGTCAGTCAACCTAAGGAGGGAAGGGTAATAATTAGTATTTCCCATGCCTATGAGTCTTCGTATTTTCTTCTTCTACTTTTAACTAGCCAATAGCTCTTCACAGTCGCTCTTGAGGTACCACTCTGCCCACTTAAGTTTCCATTTCCCACATTCTCCTGGACAATGGAATCAGCAGAGATTCCTCGCGAGTATGTGATCCACGTACTTTGCTAACCGATGGCTTCCCTAGCCCGCAGCCAACCAAGTCGTTCCCATGAAAAGACTCGATGAGGCGATATAGGTTCAGCGACTTGGAGAAACTGCTCTCGGCTCCAGACGTCAAAGTGAGCCCTGAGCATCCTAAGCCAGCTTCCTCCACGTCAGTCGTTATTGACGATGAATACGCCAGCGTCTACCCGCTGTTAACAATAAGCCTGAACCTCCGGGCTTCTTCTAGCTCTCTAGTGATCTCCATTTTACAGATAAGAACATTAAGATTCCTCTCAGCTCTGCAACTAGCCTCCAGTGAGTCCACCATTCTCCTCTGAGGTGTTCACCAAGGTGTCTGACATTAAGGAACAGAAAAAAAAAGAACTTGAGCTTTACGGTCGTCTGATTTGATTCGCGCTGACCTACTCATTCATTCTCTTATCCATGCATTGTTTGGTTTTGTTTGTATAAGTGCTTGTGTGTGCAGGTGCGTGCATGGGCATATGTGTGGAAGTCAGTGGACAGTCTCTGTGTCCTCTATCGGGCACCATCCGCTTTCTATTTGAGAGAGTGTCTCTCGGGCTTGGAACTTTGCCAAATAGCCTGGGCCAGCTGGCCAGTAAGCCCCATCCAGCTCTCTCTACCTCCGAGCTCACAATCACTGGGATGACAAAAGTGTACCACCAGCTCCAGATTTTTACACGGGCTCCGGAGATCAGAACTCTTGTCCTCATGCTTGCCCGGCAGGTACTCAACTGACTCAACCATCTTCCCAGACTCCCCGCCCACTGTCTTTCTGAGACGGGATCTTGCTATGGCTCTCTGGTTGGCGCGGGAACTCACTCTACAGCTTAGGCTGGCACTGAACTCAGGCCAAACACTCTGAGGGCTGGGATGATAGGTAGGTGCCACCAAACCTGGCTCGACTGTTTCATTTGCAGCATGCAGTTTCACAAGAAAAAGACTTTCTTCCCGTCGCTTTCTGTTAAAATTCAAAACTGCGATCACGAGGCACACAGCTCTTCAGTCTAATCCTTGCCCGCCCATCCTCTCGGAATCCTGGGAGAGAGCCAAATAGAAGTACTTGCTCCTCAAACCTGCCACCCGCTGTCACAGACTGTGACTGCTCTCTGTCCTTAGTCACCTTCTTTCAAGAGTCAGCTCTAGTGTTCCTTATCTGTAGGAATCTTCCTAAGCTTGTTCCAAACCAATTGTCCCTCCCTGTGTTGACCCAGGAATCAAACCCATGGACTCACAGCTAAAAATCACACAGTAGCACACTTGTGTGTTGATGTAGTGCTCTATTTCCGGCTGGTGAGTTGAGAGCAAGAGCTGTTATTTACTTTTTTATTTTTCTGTATGTTCCCTAATCTTAGCAATGATTTCAAAACGAGTCTATAATACACGAAGACGTGTTTTACTTAAGATAATGAAGCTGCTTTCCTAAGTGAGACATTTTAAATTATATGAATGCAAATGTATTTCAAATTGTAGTAAATCTCATTATTCCCCGTCATACTTAACAAATTCGTATTACATAAATAGGATTTTAATGACTGGATCGCTGAATACGAACTCCATGAACACAGAGCACCCCTTTTATTTCTAAGGGAACGGTACAGTTTTGTGGAAGAGTCTGGATTCTGAGTTTGTCTAAAGCTTCAGTTGGGCTTTGAAGCCACAGGAAAAGTACGTGGCGCTTCAGTCTTATGATTTATTTGGCGTTTGGTCTTGGGTAAATTACCTTTTTCTGGGCTCCTGTTTTTTTTTTCTCTAGTCTGTACAACCTCCAAAATAATTTTTAGCTCTGCTTCCGACTCTCCTCTTGGAGGCACATCAAGAAACAACCCAGCCAGAAGGAGACTACAAACACTGTCACAGTATTTTCCCCTAGAAGTGACCTTACCACTGGGGAGATGGTGGGGGACCTTGGTTGAGACACCATTGCTGCTGGCAAAGAGGACCAGAGTGGTGGGTGGGTCTAGTTCTGGGACCAGTACTTTCTTTACACTGGCAAATATTTGCAAGAAGACCATGAGCTGCCCACTGATTATTTCATACAACGTGTTAGATATTTTCTTCCCCTTCCATCTACTTTCTACCTGGTGGTCAAAGCAAGACTAGGTGCCAATTTATAGTGCTCTTTCAAAGAAGGAGAAAGTTCTAGTCTTGGAGGCAGACTCTGTGAGGTGCGAACATCTAAGGGCTCATCAGGACCTTTCAGCAATGGGCATCATTGACACAGAACCACACTAAACATTTCAGAGGATAAACAACTGTAGTCAAAACGTACTGAAGACGTTCATAACTTAACTCAGTTTGAACTCTTTACGATTCAGTTCTTGGAGCGAAACAGGTTTAAAAGACATAGCTCTCTACCAGATGGCAACTCTGGTTTTTGATCAGGGGAATCACACCCATGTTTCTGGAGACATCAGAGAAAAACGTTCATCAAGTTTCCTATTAGGCAAGCTGTGATTTCACATGACATGAAAGAAGTGCCTGGCTGTCAGGAACTCTCAGCACATGGGTGGATTCTGAAAGCAAACTACTTTCTTTTCATATCAGAAAAACAACCATGGGCTTCTTCCCCTGTGGACTCCGCTCTTGTCATAGTTTAAATAATGAGTCTTTAACATTCTAGAAACTTGGTAAAGTCAGTATCATCATAAAAGGAAGGAAAACATTTAGAAGGCTAAACTTGGGTTCTTTTTTTTTTATTTTTTATTTTTTTTTGGTTTTTTCGAGACAGGGTTTCTCTGTGTAGCTTTGCGCCTTTCCTGGAACTCGCTTTGGAGACCAGGCTGGCCTCGAACTCACAGAGATCCGCCTGCCTCTGCCTCCCAGGTGCTGGGATTAAAGGCGTGCGCCACCACCGCCCGGCCTGGGTTCTTAATAATCATTATATTTTCATTTTCTCAAATCCTGACTGCCCAGGTTATTTATCTCTAAATGTTTTGTGAATCCTATCTCAGATCCTTCCCAGAGTCCCTGTCAGTTCTATGTGCAAGATCATTATAGATGGGCAGACTTTTAAACGTCATTAAAAACAAAGTCATTAAAAACAAAGAGAATTCAAGAAAAGCTGTCATACAAACTCCTTCTCTCTCAGTCATGCAGACTGATCATTTTCTCAAAACTTCAGAGCTCTGACCTGAACATCTCTTTGGGGAGAGACCATAAGTATACAAATGCACAGCTTAGCATTACCATCCTCATGAACAATGCCACTGGCAAATGTCAGGATCTGATTAACCCAAATGAGCAAGCACTATAATCTCATCTCCAGTATACCGAAGGGGAAACCTAAGGACAGTGAAATGGCTCAGCAGATAAAGGGGCTTGCTGTGAAGCCCGAGGACCTGAGTTCGATCCCCGAAACCCACATAAAGGTGAACGAAAGAGCCAACTCTACATGTTGTCCTCTGACTACAAGCGGGTCACAGCACATGCACGCCCATGCCTACTCCCACCCCGCCCCCGACATAAACAATGTCTTAAAAATTAAAAAGAACAAGAATGTTTGATAGAGAAATCTAAGATAGCTTGTTCAAGGTCACGGAGGTAAACGGGGCATTTAGTGTACAAAGTGCAGTTATTCTTGTTTTCTTTTTTTCCCATTCTATTTGGATTCTTGTTTTGTTTTTGAAACCAGGTCTCACTCTGGACTGGATTCCTAAGTAGCTACGACTAGTCTCAAACTTACTATAGGGTGGAAGATATCATTGACCTTCTTATGTTCCTGCCTCTGCCCTCCACATGCTGGGATGACGGAGTATGTCAGCACACCTGGCTTACGGAGTGTTAACTCCACCCCACACTTCCTCCTTCTTCTACCTGTCCACCTTCCCGGTTTTCCCTCTTTGGAACTTCCGGGTTTGGGACTAAGGAGATGCCCCATTTGTGTACTGTGTCTTGGAAAACCAACGTCCCATCTCTGGAATTAGTGTACTCCCCCCAAGGACTGGTGATGAGGTGGTCTGCTGCACCTGTTTGTCACTCTGGTCCATCCTCAGAAAAAGGCAATTCTAAGTCTTCCTCCTGCCTCATCTGGCTCAGGATCAGTTTCTGGTGACGTGGCTATAATTTCCCGGTGAACTGTTAGATACAACGCCTTTGGTCACAGCAGACAGTAAGTATTCCCTTAGAGAAAATTCTCCCTGTGGGTCCTGACCTATTTGGTTTTTCATTTTGCAAAGGCAGCATTTCCCAGCTTCTAATATCATTACCACCCAAGGAACTGGCATTCATTCAGATCCTCATTCCTGGTGCCTGAAGTGGGATGAGATTCCTTTCTTTAAAAGGGTAGAAAACTACTCCAAAGAGGGGAAGAGAGGGAACATCAGACATTCCCAAAGGCAGTCATGTCATATCCTGAAAGTGTAAAGAAAATGGTGACACCAGGAGACGAGACCAAGATGAACTGAACACAACTCATCCCTGGGCTCTCCAGAACGTGGTGATGGGGAAGGGGTCCTGAAGACACGGGGAGCCCCTATCTTCAGGATGAGCCTACAATCCTCACAAGCCTTGGGTTTGGTGAGACAGTGATTCCTCCAGCAGATGAGTCAGCAGACAAGAGGAATCCCATCCTGTCACTCTGTGTGACTGGGAGGGCAGCGACTGGCCTGCCAATATGTTGAAAGAAAACCTGTTTGCTTAAAAATTAGGGGCAAGCCGGGCGGTGGTGGCGCACGCCTTTAATCCCAGCACTCGGGAGGCAGAGCCAGGCGGATCTCTGTGAGTTCGAGGCCAGCCTGGGCTACCAAGTGAGTTCCAGGAAAGGCGCAAAGCTACACAGAGAAACCCTGTCTCGAAAAACAAAAACAAAACAAAAAAAAAAAATTAGGGGTTTTAAGAATGGGAACCAACCACAAGAAGGGAGCCTGAATTGACTCTGCTATAGCTCCATAGCAAAAGACTGTGAGGCAGCTATGGAGAATGGGGACCGGTGCTGGGAGGGGAAAAGTGCTTAGGGAAAGGTAGCCCAGCTCTAGACTCTGGAGTGTGATAGTTCAGCGATAGATCAACTTCTGGAGCCACCTACCTACTGCTAAAGAGCCTGGAAACACTGATGGTCCCATCATCATCTACTCAACACTCGCTGCTTCAACCCTCCCACCGTGTCATGAATACTTCCAGAGAGTACAGAGATGGGTCATCGGCCTTTACAGCTCTCAGAGCTGTGCTTGCTTCTTATACTTCCAACACAATTGGGAGACACTCACCAACTCTCTAGGGGGAACGATCTGGGGACGAGAACCTGCCTCAAAGCTAAGCCTGGCCATGGGAGGCCCCTGGCATGCAGATAAGGAAAACCATTGCAGGGGAGTCGGACATGGCAGACAGCGGGCAACACAGGCCCAACACCAGCAAACCAGAGGAAGGACATGAGTCCACAAGAGCACCTGACTGCACCTTGGAGGGTGTAGCTAGCAGTCTCCAGAGTGGGAGGATCCAGAGAAATCTGCTCCAATACTCCATCTTGGCTTTTTCATTGTCCTCTTACTTTGTTACACATCCCCCATTTTTCTTTTTATTATAGTTTCACTAGTATTTTTACTTCATCATATTAAAATTATATGCTTTGTTATTCCCCTTCAAACATTTAAATTTTTGTGTATTTTTCATTATATAGTATTCTTTTTTTGCTCCATACTCATCTCTCCATACTTTGTAAAACAAACAAACACACACACACACACACACACACACACACACACACACGCACACGCACGCACGCACTCACACACACATGTTTTAATACTTTTCGAATTAAAAAAATTATTCTCTGAAGATTTTATACCTGTATATAATGTATCTTGGCTCACAATCTCCCTTTCCAATCTTCCCACCTCCCCCAACTCTTCCTCTTCCCAGCTTCAGCTCCTCTTCTTTTTTAATTTTAAATTTGATTTTTAATTGTATGAGTGTGCATCTGTGTGTGGGCATGTGCATGTGAGTGCAATTACCCATGGAAGCCAGAAGAGGGAGCTGGATCTGCGGGAGCCAGAACTACAGGTGGTTGTGAACTGCCCAATGTGTGTGTTGGGAACCAAACTCTAGTCATCTGCAGGAGCAAGATGACTTCTTCTTCCTCCTCTTCCTCCTCCTCCTCATCCCCCTGCCTCTCTCGTCCTTCTCCCCCTCCCCTCCTCCTTGTCTTTTTTAAAATAATGACTGAGTCCAATTGGTGCTGCCTGTTGGCTACAGGGCCATCCACAGGACCACGGACAACCCACCAGTAGCCGCCATACTCCCAAAGAAAAATGATCTTCTTCCCCCAGAAGCCATCGATCACCAACAGCTCTTCAGTTAGGGGAGGAGCACCATGAGCCCCTCCCCTACCCGTGATAGACCAATGACTGTGTCTTATGCAGACAACCACAGCCTCCGTGAGTTTACAAATGCAATGGCCCCGTCCTGTCCAGAAGACAGCATGTCACAGCATTCCTCCCATCTTCTGACTTCTCTATTATTTCTGTCTCCTCTTCCACAGTGTTCTCTGAGCCATTGAGGAACTGAGCCCTTGGTCAACTGAGATAGATGTCTCCCATAAGACTGAACACTTGACAGTCGCTTATTCTCAGCATTTTCACCAGTTACGTGTCTCTGCACTGGTTTCTGCCCATGGCAAAGACAAGCTTCTTTGGACAAGATTGGGAATAGCACTAAATCTATAGTTGTAAAAATAAACAATCGGGAAAGTTTGACAACATGTACATCTAGCAAAACATTAATAGCAGACCCCCTCCTAGAGCATACGACCTTCCCAAATATGGGCTTTTGACCAGGTTTACTGTATCATTCCCACCTATGGATCAGGCTTCAAATCTACATTTTAAAAAAGCAAATGGCTACCCTCATAAACCGTCATCCACTACCTCACCAATAGGCACATCTTGTCTGACAGGTCAGTCGTGTTACACGGTGCCCACTGCCGGGAAAGTCCACTGATGACTTTTCTCACCCAGTGGCCTGAATGGCACCTTTCAGCACTATGAAAACAGCTGGCAGGGAAGGAGCTTCCAGCTCAGGTCCACCCTGATTGCTCTATGTCCTGCAAGAAAAAGTGTACCTTCATCACTCTCACTCAATACAGTGCTCGAAGTAGAGCAATGAGATAGTGAATAAAAAGCAGACAGACAAGAAAGGAAGAGATCAAAGTGTCGCCATCTGCAGATGGTATGATCCCATAGTTAAAAGGACCTAAAGCCTCCACCTGAAAACTCTTCCACCTGCTAAGGACCTTCAGCAGTGCAGCAGAGTCCTGGCTGTGCCCCTATTGAAGAATGAAACTAGATCCTCATCTCTCACCCTGCACCAAAAGAAAGGAAGGAAAGAAGGGAGGGAGGGAGGGAGGGAGGGAGGGATCAAAGACATGAACACATGATCTTGAAAGTACTAGGGGAAAACATTTCAAATATAAGCAGAAGGCAGGGCTTTATACAGAGACTGCCCGAGAGCATGGGAAACAATCCCAGCAAGTGACAGAGGGGATTACAGGACACTAAATGTATCTTCACAGCAAAGGAAGCCATCACCAAAGTGAACTGACAGCCTACAGAATGGGGAAAAATATTTTCAAACTCTCTGTCCGCCAAGGCACTAATATCTAAAACAGAAAGAACTGCAAACGTTGAACACCAAAGACCAAACTCCCAAGTCAAAAGCAGGGCTAGTGAACTCAATGGGCAGATCTCAAAAGAAGAAAGACATGACTGATAAATAGTTTAGAAAACGTTCAGCATCCTGAGCCATCCGGGAGACGCAAGTTAAAACTGCCTTGAGATTCCATCTCCCCCCAGTCAGAATAGCTGTTATCAAGGAAACAAATGCTGGCAGGAATGTGGGGGAAGTAAGGTGGGTTCCAGCAGCACTTAGTGCCGGTAGGGATGCCAAGTGCTGCAGCCACTGTGTGTGTGTGTGTGTGTGTGTGTGTGTGTGTGTGTAGGCTTCTCAAAATAGAACAAGTGGGGTCGGCGTGGCAGCTCAGCAGGTAAAGATACTCACTGGGCAAGTCTAGTGACCTGACTCTGACCCCCAGGACCCACCTCAAGGTGGAAAGGAAGAAGTGACATCACAAACTTGTCCTCTGGCCTCCACACAGTCACTGTGGCACACACATCCACATAGAGTAATAATAAATAAATGAAAAAATGTATGCCCACTCTAAACAGAACCACTATAAAATGCAGCTGTACCACTCCTGAGTAGATACCTAAGTTGACATACCTCAGAGATATTTGTTTATTGTTGCACTGTTCATGGCATCCATGCCAGAAAGCAAGCTCAGATGTCCACCAAAAGATGAATGATTGTAGTACATACAAACAATAGCATTAAATTCATCTTTATGCAGGAAAATGGCTGGAACTGAGGATCATTATGTCCAGTGAAATAAGTCAGACCGAGAAAGACAAATATTATACTTTTTTTCTTATAGAACTCTAGAGGTGTGTGCGTGTGTGTGTGTGTGTGTGTGTGTGTGTGTGTGTGTGTGCTGAGTGAGAGGGGAAGTTGAGATCTTAAGGGCTGATGAGAGGAAGAAGAGGAAGTAACAGAGAACATACAATGTGAAATCAAAACATGGGGCCTCTTGGGGTGGGGACCAAGAAGAGGGTTGTGAAGAAGATGGGGAACGCCAGCGCATAGGGGGATAAATAAGAACACAGTTTCACAACATGTATGAAAACACCGTCATGAAACCTATCACTTTGTATGCTAACTTAAAAAGCAGCCTTTTTATGAGATGCACACCAAAAGTCTGGGGAGAAGCGAAGCACATAGTAAATGTATTTGTTTGATGTCCATCTTTATTTTTCTTTTTTAGTTTTCGGCAGGTGAGGCTAGCCTCAAACTCTCTATGCAGCTGAGGATGACCTTGAACTTGTAATCCTCAGGCTTCTGCCTTTCTAGTGCTGAGTGAGATTATAAGCATACACTATGTACCAGGCTCTAATGCCTGTGGCTTAGAATAATGGGGTTGACTTTTTCACTCATGGAACAAAGTTGATGGATTGAATGAGCTATTATAAGAAACACAACATGAAGGTTTCCAGTGAATTTATTAAGAAACGACATAACCATCACCTTTGACACGGAATGTTTGATTTTGCACTTATTTCTTATTTTCCATTGTCCTATTTTAGGATTTACCAAGGTTTATAATAGCATTCTTTTTCAGCCTACCACAAAGAATCAGTACTTTAATAGAACCTTTCTTGACTAGGTTCTTTGTTATAGTCTTGAGTGCGTTTCAGTCACACAGGTAGAGTAGGCAGAATTTAGTATCTTTCTTCACTGAGTCATTTAAAAAATTATTGCATAAAACATGGGATCTATTTAACCAAATATCAGGGACTGTGTTTTGTGGGAAGCATTAGAAAAAAAAAGAAGAAGCAGAGAAAAAATTTTCCTCTAGTTTCCTTCATGATTTCAATTGATTATCCCTGAAAGACAATACTAGGATTAAGTATCTTCCAAATAAATTTGACTAGAAAACAAGTTATTAAGACATTATTTTATTTTTTTTTGAAATTGCGTGTTGCCTTAATTACTTTTTCTGTTGCTGTGAAGAGACATTATGACCAACGCAGCTTATAAAACAAAACTTTTAATGGGGGGCTTGCTTAGTTTCAGAGGGTTAATCCACGGATATCATAGTGGAGGGCATGGCAGCAGGCAGGCAAGCACAGCACTGGAGTGGCACTTGAGAGTGGCATCTATCTGATCAACAAGCAGGAGGCAGAGCACCCTCCAAGCCCACTTCCAGAGACACACCTCCTCCAACAAGGCCACACCTCCTAATCCTTCCCAAACAGTTCCACCACCTGGGGACCAAGCCTTCAAATATATGAGCCTATAAGGATCATTCTCATTCAAACCACCAAATACGTCTACTCTAATGTGCAACTTTTAAAAATTATTATAAATTCAGCTCTCTGTGTGTGTGTGTGTGTGTGTGTGTGTGTGTGTGTGTGTGTGTGTGTTGGTATAAAGGTGTACAGCTGCCAAGGCACATGCATGAACATCTGAGGACAACATGCTAGAGTTGGCTCTCTCCTTCCACCAGTGGGTCCTAAAAATCGAACTCATGTCATTAGACTTGAAAGCCCTTTCCTCACTGGGCCATCTTACTGGCCCTCGGATTTGTAAGTTTACTGATCATTCTGATGACATCATCAGAAAACATCTGTGGACTATAGAGCAAAACTGAGTCATTCGTAAACTCCACAGTGTTTCCGAGGCTGTGTGCAAGCACACGTGCACACACCACCCTTAGGACTGGAGGTTCATGGAAGAAACACAAATGAATTATATGTTAGCTAAAAAATTAAATTTTAGGACAAAGGGGTTCCAGGATGTGGAGGTCGAACACATGGCGCAGGAAATGAGTAAATGGCATAGAAAATGTGCAGGACAAGACGGACTAAGAACTGAAGCTATGAGCCGGGCGGTAGTGGCGCACGCCTTTAATCCCAGCACTCGGGAGGCAGAGCCAGGCGGATCTCTGTGAGTTCGAGGCCAGCCTGGGCTACCAAGTGAGTTCCAGGAAAGGCGCAAAGCTACACAGAGAAACCCTGTCTCGAAAAACCAAAAAAAAAAAAAAAAAAAAGAACTGAAGCTATGATGAACTCACGGGACTGTGTGCAGGCTGGCCAGAAGCAAGAGCAGTGCTCGGCACAAGACAGTGCTTGCCGAGGCATGTTCAACAGAAAACTGGAATTGACTATCTAAAAGGTCCGCCACTCCTGTTGTGCCTGCCTCATGAAGGCTTGGAGTTTGCAGCTTTAACAGTCCTTCTACGCTGGAATAAAAGTGGTTTTTTGGTTTTGGTTTTGGTTTTGGTTTTATTATTGGTTTCTAGTTTTTTGAGACAGGGTTTCTCCGTGTAATAGGCTGGCCTGGAACTCACTTTGTAGACCAGGCTGGCCTCGAACTTACAGAGATCCACAGGCCTCCTGAGTGCTGGGACTAAAGGCGTGCGCCACCACCACCCGGCATGGAATGATAGAGCTTTAAAACTGATCATTTGCAAGACTGACAGCGATTACCCTGGTCACTGAGAACTGGAGAGGATACAGAGAGCCTTCCTCCCCTCCTCCCTGGGGCAGGCAGTATAGAGTGACCAGAGCAAAGCCACCGAAACATTGATGCCTTCAAAAGAGGATGAGCCATGGGGGGTGGCGGTGGGACAGGGCTTCCCAGGAGAGGTGCCTTTGGATTTGTGTCATCAAGGTTCAACGGGAATCTGCTTGTGAGAAAATGGGTTGGGAAGGTGACATTCCAAGAAGAAGTGTAATGTGCCAAGGCTGCGTATGGATATTCCAGAAAGAATGAGTCACCGAATGTGCCTGACTGAGAGGGCCATGGGAGAGGGCACTAGACAAGGCCCACATTTTCCTGGTATCCACCAAGGAGCTGCAGCGAAGAGTTCTCACTCCTGTCCAGAAGATTTCCACTCACCCACCAAGGATGCTGGGACTATGGCTGCTTTTCGGGAATTTGGCATAAGACCCATTTAACTTTTAGATTTGCGCAAATGGCTAACACTGGTGGCTATTAACATTGAGGAAAGTTCAGAATGCCATTCCACCTTCAAGAGAAAACAGTTCAGTTAGCCTCAGTGTTGGAAAATAAAAACACCCTGTCTTTGCTAAAAATAGACGCTCAATGTAAATGGTAGCCAGACCAGAACAAGAGACTCTAATCTGGATGACGTTCAATAGGCTTTAATAATAACAATCAGGCTAGGACACGTAAAAACTGTTCAGAAGCTTATGGTCATGAGTCCAAGCCCTTGAGGAAGGCCTGGGGTGTGGCTCAGTGGCAGGGTGTGAGCTCAGCATGCCCAAGTCCCTGGGTTCAAGCCCTAGGGAGACAGCAAAGACTCTTATGACCATATAGATGTATACACCATATAGATTATAGACCATATAGATATCCATCTACCCACATATAGATGTACATCCATTGAACAAGGAAAAGAAACACAAAACTTTTAATGCTCATGCACACATTCAGACAGCCTCGCCAAGGGCACGGTGAATTACCGAATACAGCAAGGTGCACGATTCAATGTGTGCGTGGGTGGGTGCCTATTCCATTGAACGTTATGACCACCCCTTCTGCATGAGGAGACTAACAAGGCCTGGCCTCCTCGATCAGTCCCCTAGTATGAGGATAGATGGTGATGACGAAAAAGGATTTTGCTCCTATTTGTGGCAGAACGCGTGTTCTCTATATATCCCATCCCATCCACACGTTTGCAGTGTGCAGCTGGCACTCTCCTCCTGAAAGGAGAAGGGGCGGAGTGCCTATCTCCTCCCCGTTCCTAGACTGTGGAGGAGACAGTGGCGACGCCAGAAATGGTAAGGTGTGACTTTTTTCTGCTAGCATCCCTTCAGAACATTTGTCCTTGATATCAAAGCCTGGTTCTGTACAGAAACTCCAATTAACACAGCGGAGCGGCCACAGCAAGGTCTGTATGTGGAGGGACTGAGGCCTCCAGTCAACACAGAGAAGGCCCTGCCTGGCAGGTAAGCAAGTGAGACCTCAGAGCGCTCACACATCCAGGCTCTGAGTCTCTCCACGCAGATCCCAGACACCACGGAGCTGAGGTCACCACTGACTTGTGTTCGGCCGGATTTCCTGACCCAGATTTTGTGAACACAGTAAAACCCATTTGGTATTCAGGGATATTTGACAATAACTAATGAATCAGAAGACACAATAAGGGCAAAATAGGTGGCCAGACTTCAGGGAGGTTTTTGTGTTTGTTTGTTGTTTTGTTTTGTTTTTTTGGTTTTTGTTTTGTTTTGTTTTGTTTTTGTTTTTTTGTTATTTTACCTATATCCCTAAACTTTTGGTAAAATGAAGCCTTATGCAATGAAAGGCATGCCTCCTCATGCTATCCCAGACTGAAAACTGCTTGAAAGGACACGGGTGGGCTGCTTATCTTTGAGAAAAGACCCTGTGGCAGCACAAGTAGCACCAACTGAACATATTCTGACTTTCCCCTGATGGAACAGGCAGACATTGACCAGAATACCTGCACAGTAGAGAATGGCAGGTCTTTACAGCACTGCTGGACACAGGTTCTGTGCTAACCTCAACCCTTTAGCTAAGACGACACTCAGAATGAGAGGTCACAGAGTGAAGGAATGGAGCATGGTGTGGGTTTGTGCCAGAATGAGAGGTCACAGAGTGAAGGAATGGAGCATGGTGTGGGTTTGTGTCAGAATGAGAGGTCACAGAGTGAAGGAATGGAGTATGGTGTAGGTTTCTGTCATAGTAGGCCCAAGAGCCCATGAATTTTCCTGTGTTTGCTTCTTTACCTCTTGGAAATATGGTTGCTGCTCACATAGAGATGTACGAAGAGTCACAGCCCACAGCTGCCCTATTCCAGACTTTGGTCTCCTTATCCACGGATGTAAGGACATTTTGGTAGATGGCTCTCTAAGAAGACATCTCTTGCCCAAACAGAAAAAGAATAAACTACTCCTGTATTCCTAGGAAATCACAGAAACTAAGGAGTGGATGAATATTCCTGTAGCATCTGTATTCAATTTGTCTGTTTGGTTCTTGCAGAAGGCAAATTTTAGAGAACCACTGTATGGTTAAGTCAATCTGGGATGACTCTAATTTGATCCACTGTTTCAGACACTGTCTCCTAGATCAAATCAACTTACCTCTGACAACTCTGGCTGTTTATTGGGCCAACATGCCTTTCTCCATCTTTGTGGATTGAGAGCCCACAGAGATGGAGGTTTTACTGTCTTACTCAGGACCACATCCGCTCTGCTATGCTCTAGTCTACAGGAACCTGAACCTCCTCAACCCCACACCACCTCACACTGTCTGTGCCATCACGATGCTGCGCTGTCTGGGCCTGGAAAGCAGGAAGCACCGAGTAGCCTAGATTCCCGAGTAAAGGGGAAAAATGTGTCAAGAGGGTAGAAATCCAGGGGCCTGTCACCTCAGTGATGAGCTGGGATCTACTTACTGGTCTCAGCAGTTTCTGGGTGTTACTCCCAAATCGGAGCTAATTGCTATGCTGTTCATTCGAAGACATAAGCACAAAGCTTGCTGGGTTCCTTTACAGGAATGACAAAACCTGTATCAACATTGAGGCTTGCTACTCTGACCCATTTACTGATGAACCCATGACCCTGCCAGCTTCAGTGGCAGCAGAGCAGAAAAACCCGCTCCAGGCCACAGGGCAGGAAGCAACCTCAGCTTTCCTATATGGTCCTGAACTTCCAATAGTGTAGATGAGGTTGGCGCCAGAAGCATAGGCAGCCCCCATAGAGTCCTGGTGGTATGAAGTGAACCATTTCTTCCTTTGGCAAATGACCGTTCTCCTTTTGAGAACCCACTGGCTTGTTACTGGGTCACAGTAAGGTTTACACGCTTCAATATGGGCCATCAAAATACCATGCTCTCCACTGGTTAGTAAGTAGACAATCTTACTAATACATAAAATAGAGATTTACAAGATTAAGGGAGGTGTCTCATGAAGGCAAGTTTCAAAACCACGTGGCTCTTTCTCTCAATGAACAATCTCTTCGAACTCCTCCCTTCCTCAACTCATCTTAATGTCCAATTGTTTATTTAAGCTTATTTTTCTCGTACTGGGATACACATCCTAGGAGGGGTGCATGAAGTCTATAGCCAGTTTGGATGGATGAAAAAAAATTTCCATGTTAAAAATTTAAATTTACATGAACACTCTAAGTCAAATCTCAAATCCCCTTGCCTATTTTTTCAGCTGATCAAATAAATACCCCTATTATTTATCGGCAAATAATATACATTAGTAGCTAAAAGAAAAAGATAAAATGAAAACCACATATAATGGGTGGCATTTTAAATAGACAGAAAATTAGTGGTGTGAGCATCAATATACAAAATGACAAGCATATATGCTGTATTTTGCAAATATAAAACATGCTGTTTTGTAACCTACTTTGGAGAATAATACACCATTTTGATAATAATGATAATAAAACATCATTTTATGGGAAAATATTTCTTCAATAAATTTAATGCATAATATTTTACCATATAAGTGTGTCTGTTAAAGCAGGTGTGTGTGTGTGTGTATATATATATATATATACATATATATATGTATATATATACACTTGTATATGTATAGATATACAATATATATAAATATATACTTTATTTATACATAGTATACATATCTTATGTATGTATGCATATATGTATATATAATTTTTTATGTGTGTAGGTGTTTTGCCTACATGCATGTCTGTGCACCACATGCAAAGAGGCATCAGATCCCCTGCAGTTGGAGTTCCCATATAGGTGATGGGAATCGAACCTAAGTCCTGTGGAAGATCAAAGTAACTGCATCCTAACCACTAAAGCCAAATCTGCTTGGTAGAGCTGCAAGGGGTTTTCTTAAGCAGATCATTCTAGGTGTGAAAGCCCCCACCGAGAGAGCGCTAGCTACACCTTCCAATGGCAGCTCACATAAAAGGACATGGAAGAAAGGAGGTTTTGCTTTTTTCCTGCTCACCCTCATTCTCACTGGCAAGTTCATCTCCCCTGTTACTGTAGCCATTCCAAGGCAGCCTAAAACCCAGCAGCTCTCCAGGAATCCTCCCAGACTCCAGCACCAGATTGGGACTATTGAGACATCCTGTCTCGGGGACTGAACATCTACTGGAGCCTTGGCCTTTCTGTCCAGAGACAGCCATTGTTGGACTAGCTGGACCACAGCCTGTAAGCCACGCTAATAAACCACCTTTTAATATACATCCGTTCTATCAGTTCTGTTCCTTTGGAGAACTCGGAGTCTTTGAGGGACTCCCAAACTTTCCTCGGAGACTTCACAAGCTGACCCTCCATTGCCTCCACGGCTCTTAGAATTCTTAATCTTCCATGCTCCAACAGAAGAGTCCATTAAGCTTTGAGTACTAACGGCTTTCCTAGCCCAAAGCTCCAAATTCTTCCGTGATCCTCACATACTGATCAGCATCTCTGGACAATCCTGAGACTATGCAGAAATTTTCACTTGTCTGGTACAAGTAATCTTCATTGAATTATCTATGCACATGTTCACATTTTATTTCTACTGAAAAGATGGTCTTTTATTGCTAAGGGCTCTCGTTGACTTTTGAATCATTTTCCTACAGAAGTGTAACTATTCTCTAAAACTTATCATTTTTCTTTAAACCTCACCAAATATTTTCAAAGTGTAGGTTTTTCCCTATTATATTAATTAATATACATTTAATAATATATTAATTAAATACAACAGCATAGTCTTTCATGATTTGTCTTTGATGTTGTGTTTAGATGGGCTTTGCTCATCCTGAAAAATCATCTAAATATTTATACTTTACTTATGATTTCACTACTTTTAGTTCTGTAACTTTAAAACTAGATTCCATTAAAATTGTAATTTAAATTAAATGCTTGGGTTTACTTGCACAAATAAAATTTCCAAGTTAATTATGCATTTTAATTTACTATTATTGTGTGTATATAGGGTGTGTGTGTGGGGGGGCGTGTACATGCTACAAGTGCACATGTAAAGGTCAGAGGGCAACGTCTGGAAGCCATTACTTGCCTTTTACTGAAGGACCCAGGGATTGAACTCGGATCAGCAGGCGTGTGCAGCAAGTGCTTTTACCCGCTGAGCCTCCTCACCAGCCCACAAGTCATTTTTACTTACAAAGTTGCTGTTTTAAATATTTTTTTTTGTCAAAATAATAGGGAGATTTTTAGAATCGTCTACTGAATAAATATCCTCCCAGATTATGCAAAATGCTAAAATTTGCAAAACAAAATCGTAATCCCTTGGTGTGGAACGGCTTCATTAAAATGCAGCTCACCTACCACTCAATTCATCCATTCAATGTGTTCAATTTAATGATTTTTGGTAGGTTCAGAGAGGCAACTATTACCACCATCAATTTAAGAACATTTTTTATTATACCAAAAAGACGCCTGCACCCATTAACTATCATACTCAAATGTCTTATGCTTCTGCTAACTCACTCCGGTCTTCACAGTATAGAATTCAATATTGGGAACATTAATATTCGGCCTTTAGTGGTTTGGTAGTTGGTTGTCTTTTTGTTGTTATTTGTTTTTGTTTGTCTGTTGGATTTTTTTCTTTGTTTTAGGTACCAAATTCATTTACTTTAAAAAATGATGCAAATTCAAGAATTTCGGTGGATGTTCCAGTACAAGTTACAGAAAGGGTGAAGCTAATTCCTATGTGCATGTGTTGCCATGGTGACCAGAGAGGGCCCTCTACACTGGGAAGCTTAACATCTCCTCATTACTGTCTCCCACCGTGAGCTTGTCAAAGAGATACTCACTCCATGCCAGCTCCAGGGACTCACATTGTGCACGAGTTGGTTTTGTGGCCACTGAATTCTTCGATGGATGTCACCTCTCACTCAGGTACTGAGTCTTAATAAAGTCTCAGAAGTGGGCAGCATGTCTGTCTGCGGCTGGCTTGTGCGGCTCCAGTGGTGATTGGCTCATACTGTTTCCAAGGGTAACAAACACTCCCCTGCGGCGTTCAGCTCACTCTCTTGGTTGTCGTGGTCTGGTTTCTTGATACCCTGCAGGAAGACCTGGCTACCTCATCAATTTTACACCTCTATTAGTTCTACCTCCTTGTGACAACCTGAAAGGAAGTATTTGGCAAACTCCTTCAAAGCCACATCATCATGGTCCATGCAGTAAGACACAGATAGAGATAGGGGAGCTCTAAGCTAATCTGGTGGGTGATGGCGTCCTCTCAGTCCTGTTGGTAGTTCTGGTTTGCCTGACTGGGGATGGGGAGGTGGGGGGCGGTGGGGCTCACCTATCACGGCAGAGGCTAGGAGACATACTGTAGAGGTGTTGGGTTGGGCTGAGGCCACTGCTTGGAGGTAGCAAAGAGCTGTTGGTTTTGAGTGGCCAGCGAGGGTGTAAGTCAAGTGCCAATTTCTGTTCATGTACTGTCGAAGCCAGAGAGCATGGCAAATCATGGCAAAGAACTTTGGTTGGCTTCTTAAATTTGGCATACTTTTGTGGTTCACTCAGTTCTTATGTATAGTTATATCACTTCCCATTGTATAAATACAGCACATTGATCAATTCATCAGAGGATGAACGTTTGGTAGGTCTCACTTTGTTGTTATTATGAATTATGCTTCTAGTTGCTGTGATTACTCTAGTATATATATTTTTCCACACTTTTACTTTCAACATCCTTGTGCTATTTTTGTTTCATTTTGTTTTGTTTTGTTTGTTTTTAGTGTGTTACTCCTAAAATCAGAACATATTTGATTTTGACATTTCTGGATTAACAATCCCTGTCTTTTAATTGGGGTAAATGGTCCACTTACATTTAATACATGTTCTTATACACATACATACATGTTAGTTAAAGACCTATTTAGAAATTTTGTTCTACAGATTTACATTCCTTTTTCTCTCATTTGGACTATCTGTTATATACTGTACTGACTCTCTCTCTCTCTCTCTCTCTCTCTCTCTCTCTCTCTCTCTCTCTCTGTGTGTGTGTGTGTGTGTGTGTGTGTGTGTGTGTTAGTGTTATGTGTGTGTTATGGTACATTGAATCCTGGGACTTGTCCATGCTAAGCAAGCAGCAAGCACTGAGCTACACAGCAACCCATAAATCTTTTTACTACACAAATCTTGAAGTTGAACACTTGGATGGAATCTAGGCTGAGACCAGAGAATGAGCATTTCTATCAAGTTCACAGATGGTGCCAATGCTGCTAGAATGCTGACCACACTCTGAAAAACAGCAGTTTGGAACATGAAACAGACGGTCCCTGAGGGGATGGGTGAAGAGGTATTTAAAAATTGAAGCAAAAGAGAACTGTGTCTGGGGCTGGAGAGACAGCTCAGTCTTTAAGAGAGCCTTCTGTTTCCCCGGAGGACACTGGGTAAAGGTTTCACAGTCCACGTGCCCCACTGCACTAAAGAGAAGAATCTAGACACTCTTTGCATGGGATTTGGTAACAGATAGCTCCGTAGGGACCTAATGTGGGCTGGATTCTGCAAACATATAAACTAATTTGAATTCATTTACTGACAAAAAAGTAATAAAATAACAAATATAATGATTTGCAGTTATAACACAAGTTATTTTTAAAGATTTGAAGAGGGTACTACTACAAGTCAAAATTACATTTTTTTTTTTTTTTTGCACACTGGTTTATGTCCTAGAGAACGTCTAAGGCACAGCAGGAGAGACGGTTAGAAACATATGTAATCTGAAACACCATTCTGTTCAGTGTTTTCCTGTGAGTAATTATGTTAATTGTAATATAAATGTGCTGTTGATCTAGGAACTCAGCTGATTATGCAGTTCTGCTAACAGCTGAAAAATTTTAAACCAAGGGGAAATAAAACTTGACATCTTCATTCATGAATGAGAGCAAAAAAAGATTTTAAATAAATAAAAGGTGTCAAGATCTCACAAAAAGTTTTACAGTTCTGAGGTGTTTGTGACCAAAAAAAAAAAAACAAAACAAAAAAAAACCCAACCAACTCATTTCCCTTAAATTGCAAATAAAATTGAGCATCACAGATCTCCTGAATTTTAGTTTCTGGTTATTTTTTTTTCAATATATGATTTTGGGAGAAGCTTACCAATTGAGATTTTCATAAATGGTATCCACAAGTGGAGATTAGCGATCGAGCATGAAAAACAATCTCAGATACAGAGATCAGATCGTTTTCAAAGTGTGTGGTGGGGCACATCTTTATTTCTAGCCATCGGAGGGTGGTGGATGGAGCATTTCTGATCTGAAACCAACCTGGTCTACAAAGCAAGTTCTAGGCCAGCCAGAGTTGCCTGGTGAAACCTTGTCTCCAAGGAAGAAGAGAGCAATTAATACATTCTTTCACTTAAGGCAACGTCTTATTATGGCGCCCAGGCTGGCCTCAAACCTGTCATCCTCCTGCCTCAGCCTCAGTAACCTCAGTGCTAGAATCACAGGGGCTCACCACCATGTCTGGTGTGTTCTGGAATACCTGACCCTTTTTGTCACCTGCTCAAACACATCCCTCGGCTTCCAGATGAGTTTTGCTGCTGAGACACAAATTTAGAGACAAACAAACAAACACAACAACAAAACAACACATACATCCGCCATCATTAAAATTCTAGATTCTGGGCGGAGACGTGGCTCAGTTAAGAGCATTGGCTGCTGTTCCAGAGGACCTGAGTTCAGGTCCCAGAACACACACACACAGTGGCTCCCAACTGTCTGTAACTCCAGTTCCAGGGGATCGGATGCCCTCCTCTGGCCTCCACAGGCACCCGGCACGCATACGGGCACACAGACAGACAGACAGACAGACAGACACGAAAAGCACCTATACAATTAAATTAAAAATATTTTTTTTTAAAAAAAGATTCTGGACTTTGGAATCTTTGGAATACTTCTGCTGGGGTAACATCTGCATTCTAGCCAAGCTTTACTTCTCCCAGGAGTTAAGGGAGAGTGCATTCCCTTGTCTTGGAAATCATCTACATCTGGAAGCCCATGGCACAGCTAGATTCAAGGCTACTAGCCAATGGTAGTGGTGTCTTTCTCAAACTACATTATTCTGACTTCTCTATCTATGTTTCACTTTGAAAGACTCTAGCAATGACACCAGGACTATATATAGACTTCAAGATAATCTGCCAATAAAAAATTAAATTATTATTATTATTGTTGTTTTATGTATATGGGTGTCTTGCCTGCATTGATGTCTGGTGTACAGACAGACCAGAAGAGTGGGTTGAATCCCCTAGAACTAGAGTTATAGATAATTGTGAACTGCCATGTGGGTGCCAAGAATCAAATCCAGGTCCTCTAGAAGAGCAGTCAACACCCTCAACTAATGAGCCATCTTTCCCGCCCCTAATCTCCCACTTTTAACACTGCCGATTCCTTATCTTAATTCTCCCCTGCTGGCTAACACGACACGCACAGATTGTTGAGGCTGATGATGTGAACCTCCATGAGACAGTCACTGAAATCCTTCCATAGCATCCCAATGACCACCAAGCCCTTCTGTGAAGTCAAGGCCACTACACCATTGGCCACAATTTCCCTTTCCCCTATAGCAGTCAACTTGCAGATCCCCCAGCATGCCCCTACCCCCAACACACACACACACACACACACACACACACACACACACACACACACACACAGTTCAAGGCTTTGCTTGTGGTATTTTCCTCTCCCTTGATCATCTTTTGCTGTGGGATGGTCTATATGTCAAATGTGTTGCTGATTGGTCAATAAATAAATCACTGATTGGCCAGTGGCCAGGCAGGAAGTATAGGCGGGACTAACAGAGAGGAGAATTGAGAGAACAGGAAGCTGGGTGAGGGAGACACTGCCAGCTGTCACCATGACAAGCTGCATGTGAAGATGCTGGTAAGCCACGAGCCATGTGGCAAGGTATAGATTAATAGAAATGGATTAATTTAAGCTGTAAGAACAGTTAGCAAGAAGCCTGCCACGGCCATACAGTTTGTAACCAATATAAGTCTCTGTGTTTACTTGGCTGGGTCTGAGCAGCTGTGGGACTGGCAGGTGAGAGAGATTTGTCCTGACTGTGGGCCAGGCAGGAAAACTCTAGCTACAATCTTTTCATTCTTCTTTTCCTCACCAAGACACTTCCCCTGGCAAGTGTCTCCTCCATGAAGCTTTCTACCTCACTTTCCCCCACAAATGTCCCTATCATCTATCTGCACCTCCCTTGGCATTTTTTAATGGTTACTTATGTTCTATATGGCGTCTGCCAGGCCAGTGGTTCTCACCCTGTGGGTCGTGCAACCCCTATGGGGTCAAATATTGGATATTTACACTACGATTTACATAACAGCAGCAAAATTATGGTAGTGAGTCACCACACCATGAGGAACTGTATTAAAGGGTCGCAGTGTTAGGAAGGTTGAGAATGGCTGGTTTAGGCCATCATCTTGGGGGCAGAAACTCAAAGATTCATTTTCATCCGTGTGCCTGTCAGACATAGGTGAAACGGGACCCTTGATTTTCACCCACATCCGTCTGTCTAAACCCTCCCCCCACTTTTGCAAAGGCACCCCCATTTGCCAAAAAAAAACTTTGGGGCCCTCTCCCATTCCTCTTGCCTTCATTAGCCGTATCGGCTCAACAATAAATCTTACCACGGGTGCCCACTGACCTACGCCACCCCTCTCTTTTGCCTATTCTGGTTCCTCAAGCTCCCTGTGTCCACACTGGCCTCTGTACTTCTCAGTCCGCACGAGTGAGCACGTGTGTGCATGCGCGCACACACACGCAGACATGCACACACATTACTTTTCAGCAGCCAGATGAATGGTTCGGATCTTTAAAAGTCATTTGATTATATTTGAGCTACGCTCAGTGTCAAGGATTTACTTGACCACCATGTTTATAACACACCAAAAGCTCCTCAGGACTCCAATGCCACCTCCCTCTGCTCAATGCCTGGGTCTCCATGGCCCAATCCCACTCACTGTTGGACTCACTGTTCTTCAAACAGACCTAGTGGCCGCTCAGCCCAGGGTCTCTGCCTCTGCTATCTGTTCAGCGTGTGGAAATAAATGTCTCTCCAGAAAGCTGTAGGTCTTGCTCCTCTCCGACCTTTCAGTCTCCGGGTACCCTGTAAAGCCTCTGCGATGGCCATTTTATCATACCCACCTGCTGTGAGCATACTGTACGTAACTCCATGTCTCTCCTGACACTAGCTATGTCCTCATCCTGCCAGAACTTTAACAATATCTATCCATCAATACAGGAAATTCCACTGTAAACTTACTCACCACCAAAACGCAAACTCCGAGAGTGCGGGAACTTTGATCTCTGTTCTGGTCTGGAACCCGGCAGTACACATAGCACAGACTGTTATGTTAATGAGCAAGCTCATCTTTACATATCTTGAAGGTTTTGTGCCCTGTCCTTTGGCCACAACAGATTTTGAGAAACCAGATGTTCAACTGAATCAATCAATCAATCTATCTATCTATCTATCTATCTATCTATCTATCTACCTACCTATCTACCTCCCTACCTATATACCTACCTACCTACCTATCGATATATAATTATATATAATTAATATATTATTTAATAATATCATCAAAGAAAAAAACCTCCAAAGAAAGCTGCTTCTCTGTGGACAAATAAAGACTAGAGGTGTTGGCACAACTCCACTTACACTGTCATTATGTGTCATTACGCAGCTCTGATCTGATGGATTTCACCTTAGAGGAGAAAATACATCAAACTGAACACACAGGCCAAAGCTCAGGAATTTCCTCAGGAGCCATGGGGCGGGCCCTTCCATGTGCGGGGACAGGGCACACGAGTGTGGGTCTGAAGGTCCTTTGCTAAGGTGACTGGCAGCCACAGTACGTTGATCCGTCTTCTACTCTCCTGGGTGTTCTTCTAGCCCAAAGCCCTTTACTCTATTTTCAATGTCAAAGCATCGATTTCTTAGAAATAGACTTATTCTTTGATTTTAGGGTTTTTTATTATCAACGTGGGGAGGGGGGGCAAACCCCCAAAACAAACACTTAAACACAGAGCCTGTCTCGAATCACCCACTCTCGTACCACACAGCAGAGGGCAGTCCCTAAATTCATCTTTTCTTTGCCGTCCAAGGTAGGTAACTGCACACGCAAGTGTTTGTAATTGTGTACGTTCATTTCATTTAAACTAATCAATTTAAAATGAGCTTCCCACACTAATTTTAAATGACTCCCTTCCTGCCCTTCAGAATTTCTCTTAGTCCTGATTTTAATACTCGTTTCTATATTCAGTAGCACCCGCATCTTTTATGTTGAAAACATGAACATTAATCACAGTGAACTTGTTTTGAAGTCCGCTGCTTTCCCTGCAGAGCTTTTCATGAGCGCATTTCCCAAGACACTGATTTTCATCTCGTGGATATATATTAGAACCACTTGCACGACTTGGAAAACTACAATACTCAGGCCCCATCCAAGGCCAAATCAATGTGCCTGAAAACCAGACCTAAGCACAAGAATTTATTTTTAAAGTTCCTAAGTAATCGCCCAGTGCAGCCACAGTCGAGGACCAGAGGGCTTAGTTACACACACCCCTGTGAGTCACAAAGAGACAGTGCAGTGTTGGGAACAGCAGCAAGAAGAAGCTAACTCCAAAACTCAAGACGATGCTATGGTTAATTCACACAGTGGGTCCTATCCCTAATCAAGTCCTTAGCTGACTTGAATACTACGTGACTTAGACACAGCGATTCCCTCAGAAAATAAGGATTTGATGGGAAAACATAAATAAACGGAGCAGGACTTAGAGGTATTTTAAAGAAATTATTAGTGGAAAGTTAGCATTTTCCTCAGCGGTCCACAGCTCAACAAGTTACCTATTTGTAACATCTGTTCCCTCCTGGTCCTTTGCTGTGATCCTTTAAGGAAACTCCAGGGAAGAGTACTTGCTCTATTTATACGAGAAGGGATTTCCTAACAGTTTCTGGTGATGGATGGATTTGGAGAGAATGTCAGAAGTAGTTCGGACATAAAAGGAATAGATTGGAAAATTGAAAGTAAGATAGCAAGGGATATAGCTCTGTGTAGCCACTGTGCAATGGGACCAAGACGATGGGGACTGCCTATTTGCAAGGACACCATAGGAACTAAATCTTATTATGCACTTGACTCTACCATGGTATTTTGGCTACACCGAATTTTTCCATTATCCAATGCTTACAAAAATTTCCAAATTGAACACTTAATTGACAAAAAAGTGATGTTTGTTCTATAAATACTACACTACATCATAATTTGGACAAAGATGCATATCTGGCGGAGGAAACCTTGTCTAAATTGATGGAGAGGTCATTCATCACTTTCTGGACCATAAAATATGTCGTTTTTCCAGTTCTGACAATTTTGTGAATAGTATGTCTACCTTAAGATTTTGTTTGGTACCTCTTCAAAGCAACTATTGCCAAGCTCTTAACTGGCACTGGGGGGGGGGGGGGGAGATGAGATTATTTACAAGTGGAGAGAGAATTTTAGTATTACATAAAACATTGTGATTGCTTCCAAGTGATTTAAGAATCAATGTCCTAATGATTCCAATTTATTTCAGTTGCCAGATCCTGCCTGGAAATTGTGAAGTTGTCTTCTGTGGTAAATTCTAATTTGTCTATGCCAAAATTAGATATTAACCATCTACTAATATGTATGTATATGCCTATGTACAGCTCATTATTGATTAAAGCACTATCTCAAGAGTAATTAGCAGGGCTTCAACAAACAACTACGCCCACTCCTAAATGACAAACTACAGAACATCTTCTAAATTAATCACCAAATTACTACTTGACACCTTTTTTAAATATTTATTTCATTTAATTCGGATTTTTTTTTTTAAAAAAAAGTTTTTCTAAAACCATTGGAATTCTTTTTAGATTACTAAGCACTAAGTAGATAAACTCACACCTGTCTTTGAGACTCCTCCCATTTGTCTAAGGGCTCAGACATTAGACTCTGTATTAGAAATGTTTATTTCTACATTTACTGTCCCCATATTATCTTCATTTTCAAGGCCAATGAATCTTCATGCATTAACAGGAGACTCTTCCAACGAGGAGTCAAATCATATTTTTAAAGAGTAATTACTTCCAACTTTCCAAATTAATGAGTTACTCTGGAGTTTCTCCACAAATCTAGTTTAAAATATTAATTCAGATTTCAGATTAATATATATCTTGTCACATTGAACAGAACGTGTTCCCGGTGTGCACAGGACTCATTTTCTTGGGCAGGATTTTCTGCCGTCTTTAAGCGTAGCCCTCACAGAGTAAAGAGTCTGCAACTTAAATAAACATACACACCTTTAGTGGGAGGCAGAAAAAAAAAAAAAAAAAAAAAGCCCAAAGCATCAAAGAACCCTCCGGAGAAGCAGGCGCGCAGCAAAGCTCCATTAGTTCACGGACTGAGGGCACTGCTTTTCACAAGTGCTTTTTTCCCCCTGGGAACTTTTCCGAGTCTCCCTCTCTGCTCTCCAGAAGCTCCTCACAAGTCCTAACCAGGTTTTATCTATTTTTTTCCTCCTTTTTTCTTTCTTTTCTCTTTGCTCGTGACAACAAAGAAGTTGTCAGGAAAGGGCTGCTTGGTATATTTCACCGAGGGCTTTCTATTTTCGGTAAGTTTTACTGTTCTCCAACTGCTCCTGAGTCTCCCCAAACACCCAGAGTGGTTAGGAACCCCCTCTAAGCTCCCCCTCCCAACCCACCACACAAACAAACCCCACCTAATCAGAACTTCCCACTGGATTCCTGATTGCTGTTGACTCCCCCCACCCCACTCCCCGAAATGCCCATCTTTAGACCTCAAGTTAAAAATCTCTGTTTAGAACTAAAAGGCAAAAGCCTAAGAATTTTCCAGGAGCGAAGAGACCCCTTCAACCTCTCCAAAGGTCATGTCATTGGGAGTTCTCGAGGCCAGTTCACAAACACAGGGGCACGGGTTGACCTTATGCTGGAGTAGCTGGGTCCCCCGCTAGCCCATGGCTATGTTCAAAGGAAAAGTTAACTTTCTTTGCACCCTGAGTTTAGGCAAACCTGTGGGTGCTGCACCTGGGCTTGGAGGGAGCTCAGAAACCTAAGAAGAGCTAATAAGATCAGTGTTTGCAGAGAGACTCTGGGTACCACCGCCCCGCGGGCAAACGCACCCTGAGGACTGGAGCCCTGGAGCTCCACAGATGCGTGCATGCAACTCATGCCTCCCATCTCCTTCTAGCAAGGCCAGTACACTCCGGATCTTCCCCTGGGGTCTGACCCGGGAGCTGGCCTCGAACCTGCACGATTAGGCGGCGGGAGCTCCCGCGTCCTTACCTTGGGGTTGGTCAGGAGCTGGTGCTGATCGCTGTGTAGCAGCGCCCTGGAGTTGGACTCGGAGTTGTTCACGTATACCTGGACGCAGGGGTACTGCGAGGTGCCCCTGCAGTCGGTGCCACAGGTGAAGGTGCACTCGAACACCTCGCCGATCTGCTGCACCGACAGCACCGTGCAGTTGGCCGCCGTGGCTTGCAGATCCTGCAGCGCGGGACTGAGCCAGCAGAAGCCGAAGATGAAGAGCGACACGACGCCGGAGATGATGAGGAACAAGCCGAGCCGGATGCTCTTGTCTTCGGCTTCCGTGTACTCGTAAGCCACCCTGAGCTTCGCCATCGCCCCCCACTCTCCACGGCTGGCGCGCTCCCCGCCCCCTCCCGCCCCCGGCGCGGAGCTCGACTGCCTCGGGCGGGAGGAGCCGCCGCCGCCGCCGCCACCACCGCCGCCGCCGCCGCCGCCGCCGCGCGACAGCAGGGGAGTGGGCGGCGAGGGGGCGCGCGCGAGAACAAAGGGGCCGAGGCCGGCGACGCCCCCGGCGGCGGCGCTGCCCGAGGCCCGGCTCCCCGGTGCCACGGTCGCCTCAGAGCGTCCCGCACCCCGGGGCTCCCCGAGCCGGCCCCCGCCCCCGCGCGCTCCGCGCCCCGCGCCCGTCCCCCGGAGCTCGCCGCCCGCCTGCCATCGCCGCGGCCGATCGCCCGCCGCCCCGACGCTGGGAGCGGCTGGGCTGCCGAGCCGGGGCTCCGCCGTGCGGGAGGCTGCTCCTCCCCGCCCGCCCTGGGCGCCGCCGCCCCGCCCCGCCCCGCGGCTTCTCCCGTGGGCGAGCACCCCACCCCGGGGCCGCCGCGCGAGCTGCTCTCGGAATCCTCCTCGCCAGATGCAACCTGGAGAGATGGCGGAGAGGGGCCGCGGCGAACGCTGAGCACCCGCTTAGCAAGAGCGCAGCTGGGGAGAAAGTTAAAAGAGGAAAGAAAGAAAAAAGGAAAAGAAAAATTAAAGTGGGGGAGGGTGGCGCGAGCGTGCAAGGCGGGAATCTTAAAAACTCCGAGCCCGGGCTGTGCAGCCACGGGGAGCTGCCAGGCGGCGGGCGCACCAGGGAAGCGAGCTCCGGTGGCAGCGAGGGACAGAGGGCACCAGTAACGGACGCAGGGGATTGCCCACGGGCGAGCGGCGGGAGCTGGAGGTCCCTGCGGATGCTACGCCGCTGCCGCCGGGCCAGTCCTGGCTGAGTCCGCGGGACAATGCAGGCGGGCTGGATGGGAGACTCGAACCTCGGTGGACTTTGCTGGAAAAATAGGTCTCAGGCAGCGGGAACGACCCCTAGGGGTGGGACGCGAACAGGTGGCAGAGGCTTGCAGCCGGGGAGGCGACGCCACTTTCTCTGGCTTTCCAGCTGTGGAGAGCAGAGCCTGTTGGCCTGCTTAGGAATCTTAGCAGGTGAGCTTTTTCTGGAGCGCTGTGCAAGGCGACCGCGGCATGCAAACACTTTAGAACTGGTACAGCTTCTAGAGGTCTGCTCCTTACTTCATCTCTGCGCTTCCATATCCACCCTCGCGATGTAAACCTCCAGCCTCTATTCTCCTAACTTTACTTTGTAAATTAAAACTACTTTTTTACCTAAAGTGTTTTTTTTTTAATCATAAAATCAAACTTGAGAACTGCTACAAGCCACGCTTGGAAGAATAAAATTTTAAAAAAATACACAAATCTCTTTTAATTGGCGTGCCAACTCCCAGATGAATGAACTCATGTTCCTGATGAATATCAAATGCAGAGTCATGGAAATTTTAAGCCCACTCCACCAGACGTCAAATACTTAGCTGGGACTGACTGAATACTTTTCCATAGAGTTCTGACAGGTTATGCTGACATGTATTTCCAAGTCATGGGAAAGGAGATCTTCAGTATCTGTTTTTCCTAATGAATAAAACCTTCAGGATTTGCAAAACTTTAAAAATCACAAAGATGCAATACCTTCTAAGTTCTGGGGCAGACACTTCATTTTATTTTATATTTCTGCCTGGGATTTATCCCCCTTTCTGTTGGTGTAAAGGCATTTGTTAGGGACGCATTGCCTATAAAGAAAAGTGAGCTCAATAGTTGAAGCGTCTTAACCTTAGATCGCAAATCTTCGCTGAGTGTTGACAGATTCCAGATTCCAATCCTCTTCTAGGACCAGAGATGGGGGATGAATGGACAAGTAACAAGACCACGTAAGTCTGAGGGACTGAATCCTGAGGCAAAATAATTCATACCACGTTCAGAAAGCCCTAGGCTGAGGTCCAAGGGTAACTGAGCGAATATCACACGTTTCAGTGCCTCTACAGCTCCAATGTTGTGAATGATACCTCTCCCTCACAACTGCGTGAGACCCAGGCAACCACATCGGGGAGTTCTGCCTTACACAGATGTCTGTTCAGTTTCTGTCTTTGTGGTTATTATTTTCAAGGTGATGGAAGAAGCTGTTGCTCTCCAGCTTCGTGTTATCCAAACATTTAGTTTTCTTTTATTCCCTATTTCTAGGCTGGCTTGTCTTCTGTCTTCAGTGAAACGTACCTAAAGACTTCACAAATTAAATCAACTCTTTTTATCCTGAAGGATGCACTAGAAAGATGTGTTCTTTTTTTTTTTTTTTTTTTCAACTTGCGTAGGGTGGCCTTGTAACATTCCCAAGGGAGGCTGGATATACTTGTTTCAGAAAACAGGTCATCACTGACTTTAAGTCGGAAAGGGCAGCAAGAACCTCGGGGATCTCAGAATGGCAATTTAGCACCTTCTGCTCCCAGGGGAGGGCAGAGGCATCACAGAAAAGGAGGCTAGTCCTTCCTATGAATAGCTCCCATCAACAGCATCTAAAAGGAACAATGTGCAGAACCAGACTCCCTCAGAGAATACTGTTGTCTCCCACAGCTCTCTCATGATAGCAGAGCAAGTCACAATGAACTTTCATTCAGAAGAAAAACAAAACCTTCCTAAAGAAGAACGTTAAAGCTTTGCTACGATCACTTTGTTTTTGGGATCAACACTCTGAAAAAAGTTCTGTGGCTTATGTTAAAATTGCAATATCCAATCCCGTGTGCACACAAGGAGGACTTCAATATCGTGGGAACAGAGCATGTTGGGAAACGTTTGTTATTTCCAGAATCAGCATATTGTGGTCTTTCTGTAATAAACTTAGTAAACACTTGTGTAGCTAAACTACACAGATGAGAAAAATCATAATTTATCACTGTTCTCATTAAAACTCACATTCTGGATAAGTTTTAAACATTTGCAACTAACTATAACTAGGTAAGAAACTAGTGATCCAACAAAGAAAAGCAAATAGAAATCTTGTTTTCTCAATTTAGACATAACTAGAAAACTGAGTTTCCTTTTATTTAAACTTGACTTAAAATATTTAGTTTGGGGGCTGGAGAGATGGCTCAGCAGTTAAGAGCAGGTTCTCGAGTTCTATTCTCAAGACCCATGTTGGCAGTGTGCAATCACCTACAACTCCAGCTCCAGGGTATCTGACCCTTCTGTCCTCTGCTGAGAAGACACCAGCTCTCACATGCTTACAAAGAGACACACACATACATATTATTAAAATAATAAATTTTAAAAATAAAGGTTTGCAGGGGACTAGAGAAATGGTCCAGTGGATAAGAGCACTGGCTATTGTTCCAGAGGACCAGGGTTTGGTTCCCAGCATCCATATGACAGCTCACAACTGTCTGTAGTTCTAGTTCCAGAAGATCCAATGCCCTCTTCTGGCCTCTGCAGGTATTGCATGCATGTGATGCATTGTAAATGGACATTTCCTGTCCCTCATACTGTAGAAAAGGATTGTTCCACAGCAATGCACATACATAAATGCATGCAAAACACCCATACACTTCAAATACAAATAAAGGTCAATTTAAAAAAATGTTTTCGGTTTTACTAAATGATTTCTAGCCTGCTATGCCAAGAAATAAACGTCATGCCCCACTGTGATTGTTAAATGCTTATCTTCTTAAGACTTTGAATTTCCAGCCATAAGTGTTACCTATTTTACTGAGCATACTATTACCGAGAACATTACTACTTCTAGATACTTAGAATATATTAGTTCAAAGTTAACCAAGAAGCTCCATGAGACTATTTCATTGAAATAGCAAACACTTGAAAAGTAATTCAATTTTAAAAGTCCAGATTTGTTTGTACACAGGCTTTTGTTTGCATAAAGCCTTTGCTTTAAGCCAGATAAGCAAAAGGACAAAAGCAGAAAATGTAATCACTGGGTTCATACTTCTTAGGTTAAAAATTGAGAATTTCATGCATGCATATGTTTTGATCAAATCCACTCCTCCCTCCAAGTTCTCCCATATTCCCAACCCCTTCCCTCGCAACTTTCTGTAACCCTTTTCAACCCACTGGGCCCACTTAATGCTGCTGTGTGTTCACAGGCCATCTACTGGAGCATGAACAGCCAGCTGGAATCTGACGTCCTGAACCTGACTGGCAATCTTCCTTATCCAGCAGCCATCAATTGGCAGTAGCTCTTCAGCTAGGGCGGGACTTCATAAACCTTCCCCTCATCCTTGCCTAGACATTAAAATTCTAAGTTTTATGAAAATGTCTTCATGAAGTAGTGGTAGAGTTCCTAAATTCTTACCATCTTTCACGTTCATTGAACTTTTATGGGAGAAACATACTTATGTAGAAGGAGGAGTATGAGCTTTGGAATGGTAAGTTTGAAACCAAGAGTCTTTGGCTCCAGCTCTAGTACTAATTCATCTGATGTAATAGACACTATTTCTCTTCAAATGAAAGCATTGAGCTACAATTGTTTTAATGTTCTAGGATTAAATTATAAGTTGATTTTTGTTTCCAAATTAAAAAAAACCTTTGTATTGCTATGTAATAAGCATATTATTTGGAATACCTTTACTAGGAATAATCCTCAAACACAGAGAACACCTTCCCACAGTGGCTAACAAGGAGTGTGGGCACATCCTTGGGATCATGGGCATACATTTACTGAATAACTGTATGAACTGGGTTACTCACAGATGTCCTAAATTCATCTTCTCATGAGGAGGAACAAATTCAGATATTACTATTTTCGAGATGATACATTACAAGTGAATTTCAAATACGTTATATCTAAGGGTTGTTCATCAACACCACTACGGAACCTATGAAGGGAACAATCTGTAGAGGAATGCTGCAGCTGATCCCTTAATTTAGCTCCCATTTATTCTGAATCCCATTCGTGTTTAACAATGCTGTTGTTGAGACAGCATTCCAGATCAAAGTGCTGTTGTGAGAGATTGTTAGTATTTAGATTAGAATCAAGCTACAAAATACACACACATACACACACACTCGTGCACATGGGATAAGCAAGTGTTGATAAAAGTCAATAAATGGTCCTAGAGTGGAAGGAAATCCTGTCTCATTTATGCAGGAAATTAGTTAAGAATTCTAGTAAGGGTTTCTTGTCTTTGCCTGGACACATCTAATGATGGAAAACACGTTGACCCTGATCATCTACTCACTACTGTTTTGGACTTTACAACTTCCTTATCATGAATTAATATTTGCGCCTTGCCATAACGACATATAAGTAATGGTATTATTTAAGGTAAAGATAGTTGTAAGAATAAATCCTTAGAAATAAGTGTTTCCTATTCAGATGTGCAGCCATTTTGTCCCTCCAAAGTTTGTTTTTTTTTTTTCTTCTGGTGTACCTTTTTTGGTTACTTCAGTTTCTTTTGATGGGTTTTAGGACACTAATGTCTTATACCCTTACCTTAAACGCTAAGAAAAAGAATAATTCAAAATTGGGAAGGAGACTCCACTTTAATGTTCTACGAAAAAGGAGTCTGCACCTTCCTGTACCACACCACATAATTTACAAACATCCCAAGGATAATGGACCTTGTTCAGGAATGTCACTGTAAATGTAGAGAAGCCAGAGAAATGACTGGCTCATCTTCATTAGACAATTCATATTCTGAATAGTATTTTGCAAGTCAACTAATTCAATATTCAAATTTGAGACCTACATTTAGAATGAACTAAGAATAACCTAAATCTTTAGATAATGTAAATGTAAAAATAATTTTTGAGCACAGTAACATAAGTGGCATTTAAATAAAGGTATGTTTTACATAATGGTATACTTGAGGAATATTAATTAATCAAAGACATTAAAACATTCAAATGTTTCTCTTAGGAGGAGGAAATATTTAACAACTCAAAGGCAGACAAAATGAATGCACTGCTACATATGGTAATTAAAACTATATCTTAAAATAAATGTTCAGTATGTAACAGATTTAAAGGTAGCTTTGAAACATTGTGGCTGCCCCAAATCTTTATTTTTATACATAAGAAGATGGGACTATTTATGTCATTCCCTCCTATGTTTTCTTATTGAAGTATATAATTTTGAAGGCTTCATCTAAGTTTCTTTTTTATTATAAATGGCTATCAAGAGGCCAAAGTCTTAAATTATCAATACACTTGTGGAAATTTTATCATGCTTGAAATCTGTGGCATTACTCCCCAAATGTTTGAAGAACTCAAGTATCATCAAAATTAGATCCAGTATGCAGTAGAAACCAATTTTCCTGGAAGAAAAAGTCCTTTATTATAAATTAAGGAAATTATCATGTGGCCAAGATGTCCCTTAGGCCAAAGACAATGCAAATTACCAAAACATTTCATGAGATGTTTATGCAAATTAAGAGGCCACCTCCTAGAGCTGGAGAGTTGTCTTAGTGGTAAAGAGTACTTGTGGAGGACCTAAGTTTGGTTCCCAACACTCATGGTGGCTCACAATCATTCACAATCCAACACCCTCTTCTGGATTCTAAGGTCACTGCACACACATACATGTGGATGAAACACTCAGACATATAAACCTGAAAATTAAGAATTGTCTTCCTCAGCTGGTGCCCTATGCTGCTTGAAGGACTTAACGCTGGTTCTTATTAGCAAGATAGCAGAACGTAATATGGTAGGTGTCTTCCAGGCCATGGAAATGAAAATGAATGCAAAGTTGATTTGCAGTATAGACATTTAAGATGTGTTAGCTAGTGCTTGTATACTATTTAAATTAAGCAAGAATTTGGATTTGCAATAAAGTTATGAAAATTTTACCATTACAATTTATATGACTTGCAGAAATTTTTATGATATATATACACAGAAGTTATTAGCATTTCATGGTCCATGGATACCGAGTTCTTAAAAGCATAAGCATTAAGATAATGCCAAATTTGGACTACTGGGTTTTTCAACTTTCAATTAGTGCATATACTGATTATGCAATTACCTTAAGCAGTTTTTATGCATAAAACTAAAATCTAGCAAAAATATTCTCTGCACAATGGAGGAAGCTGTTTTATGCTTGGAAACTAGTTGGCTTGCTTCCTGTTCTGCTGATGAATAGTATTGTAAACATGAGCTCTCAGTGAGGACACTGGTTGTTACAGAAAACACAGAACACTTAGCTCTGGAACATTAGACTTAGTCTAATGTTCACTTGGTGAGAGTTCACCATCACCTTAGTCTAGTTGGTACTAATACATTAACGGAAGCGTGAGGTGTACAGATGGCAGTGACTTTGGGTGTGCTCTGCAGCTGTTTCTCATGGACACATCTCCAGGTGGCCCTGAGGTCTATTAGTTCAGAATCCCATCGCTAGGCTGTGGTTTATCCCGATAGTAACCTCAACTCCAAGACATTTATACACCAAACTGAATGATACATTTTCTTTTAAAATAATAGAAATATCACTCAATCTAATTCATGTGATTTCTACTACAGTAGAAAACAGGAACGTGACCATGAATGCCATGTATTACCAGTTTCAGTCTAAATATTCACTTCAAATCAGCAAAAACTGGCTCCTCCTTCCCTCAAATACATAACTAAATTAATATATAACCTGGCGAACACTTAGTATTTGTTTCACATGCCTGCTCCTGTCAACTAAAGAAAATAGCAAATTTAATTAAATTTGCATCTTGCAATCAGAGTTAACCCCCACCCCTACCCCCAGTAGTTAAGTACCATGTCCCCACTCAGAGGACAGCACCTTCTTTAACGCTGTCCGTTTCGGCTAACAGGACTTCAGTCCTTAACTCTGATCAAGGTTATTGACGTCTCAAATTGCCGAAATGAGGCCTGGAAGTTATTAAGACCATCCTTTTACTACAGAAACGGCAGGCCTGCCTGTCAAGGGGGATTTTGCTAAGCACCCAGTTTGTTTGACCCCTTCTACTGGGGTACTTGAAAGCTCCTTCTAACCAACAGCCAGCACTGTGGGGCGGTGTAATGATACACAATGACACGCTGTCCCGCTCAGTTTCCTCATCGACTCCTAGACTTACACTTCTTTTGAAGTTCCTGTATTTGAAGAGAATGCCACAACTCCCCTTGTTCTCTGGCTTTTAGTCAAGGCCCTGTGCTTGAACAATTCTAAAACACATCCTTTCCGTACGTTTGTAACATTTTTTGGAAAATGAGATGCACTTTGTAATTGGCTGTCTTCATCTGAGACTTCCGATTTGACAATGATTTTTGGCAGATTTTCAGAACTACACTAGTTATCCCAATTCCTCGCCACACCTTTTCAGTTAGCCACAGGAAATTAACAATCAGTCCAATTCCTTACTGTATGCACGGAGCACTGTCTTACCAGTCCCTCCTCCAGTGTTCTATGAAGCCAAACGCAATGCCTTAAAAAGAAAGCAATCTCAAGCTCTGAATTACTGCTCAGGTAGAGCGTGTTTGTCTAGCCTTACTGAGGGCCCATACTCAGGACCAACACCCACAGAACAAAACGCAGCTACTCTGGCTCCTTAGTATCACATTGGCACCTTGATTTCATCGGTCCATGTTCAGCTCTTTTGCCACACACAGGAAATCACTGCTCGCTGACAGCCCTAGAATTTGATACTTGAAGGGGAAATGATGTTTGTAGTCTTTTCTCTAATGTTGTGCCCTTACTGCCTTTTGCAATGATGACATCTGAAGACTTCTGTAAAACGGGAGACACTAAAACCTATCCCATGATGCTATTCTTTAAACCGAAAATCAGTAAGTTGCTTGACAGCCAGAAGGGAGGGGGCATGCAGCATCCAGAAGAGCATTTAAATTGAACTTACCATTTCAGGTGTATAACGACTTTCAGCGACTATGATTCTTACCGTGTCCTGAGCACAACTTACGTTTTACTGTAGCTGAGGAATACATTAGCATTTTTGGCAATAGAAATAGATTCATCTTTTATAATAGTCTACATATAAACTGCTCTTAAGCCATGCTATAGCCAATCTATTTTTTTTTTAAATTTTACCATCCAAACTGCAAGCTAATGATTCTGATGTAATGCATACCACTTGATTTGACCCAACACTTAAAAACTACTGGCTTATCTTCCAATGGATTCATGTGCTTCATCTCCCAAATCTGTTCATGGCATGATCCAACTCACTGTTTAATGGCATTGGCAAGAGGAGCCTGGTGACATGCCATTAAAATCTAACTTTTTGAGAGTAAAGATATCTCAATGTCTTATCTTAGTCTCTACATTAATTTTTTTTTTTTTTTTTTTTTTTTAGCTTTTTAGTGTGTATGATGTCAGGGATTTTAACTTAGCCTCACATATGGCAGGCCAAGCCCTCTATCAATGAGCGATATAGCCCCCAGACCCTAAAGATTATCTAGTTAGTAGATATTTCTAAGTCTTTATAAACTATATAAACTATAGTTGAGAACACTCAGACATTCCTTGTTTCCACATATGTGTACGTTTTCAGCAACTTTGTGCAAAACAGACACTGAATGCAAATCTAAGTGAAGTGAGTCCTTCAAGGCCATGCTCAGATAACTCATGTTTTATGGGTAATTGGCATAATATATTGGAAGATCTATGTTTGTGAATGAAAGGGTTTAAGGGTATCAACTTGATGGTTCACAGGGGACAAAAAACCCCTGAGGTTTGAAAGCTAAGTGAAAATGCTTAAGATTTCCATAAAAGTTACAGCAAAGGATAATTATTTCAAAGCCCAAATAATTTACTTTGTACGTTTTATTTCCAAACTGAAATGATAAAATATATCAATTCATCAACAAGTACTGGTAAAGTATCCGTGGGTAAATGGTTGACTTTCGTTGGTAGTGTAAGAATTTAAACTTTCAGTTAAGGAAGATTACTCTGAGGGAAAATGTTGGTAAGAAACTCCAGAAAACAGAGTTTTATCATGTATGTTATAGCGCACCTCGAGTACAGGTCTTTGTACTCAATTAAGTTAAAGGACTCCCTTTTCCAAGTTACTAGCTTCTGTCCCACAAAGTCAGGGGCAGTTCAGCAACAACGTTTGTGTGCCAGAGTGTACCCCTCTGCTACGGGAGGGGGGAATAAACTCCATAGCTACATAGGGGAGAGGAACAGCAATAAACCTAAGGGAAAATAGGACATGTACAGTTTAGGTCATCTTCTTTGTATGTAGCATGGACTTTCACATTTTTAAACTTGCATTTAAAGTCAAGCTGACATCTGACACCACCAAATTATAAATACAAAACCAAACTGTTTAACAGGCAACTTTCCTTAATTTTGATGATTCTAGATAAAAGGTGGTGTCTGCTTAAAATTCTTGCCTATGGCTCTTAATTAGATTCAGCAAAACAAACTTGAGTGACTTTTTTTTTTTTTAATGTACATTGAGATTTTGTCTGCATGCATGTCTGAGGCTGCCACATCCCCTGGAACTGGGGTTACAGACAGTTATGAACTGCCATGTGAGTACTGGGAATTGAACCCAGGTCCCCTGCAAGAGCGGCCAGAGTGGCCAGTGCTCTTAACCTGCCAGTCATCTCTCCAAACCCTTGATGTGACCCGATTTGTTAATCAGTCCCACAATCATGCTTTGGCTGACACTTTAGCCACTAAAGATCCCTTTCCACTGTCTTCTTGTCCACCAGTTGCTAATGGCTATGTAGGAAAAGTCGTATTTTATAATAAAATCAATTATTATGAAAAGATGAATTCTTCCTAGCTCGAAAGCAGCAGACATTAAGGATCTGAATCTGGTCCATATCCAACAGTGTGGTGTCTGTTAGGTAAAGCTGTAATTATCAAGTGTCATCTTACTGAGGTGGTACTCTGGTTGAACTCAGCAGTATTTTTAAAAACCCTCATATTTTTATTGTTTTGGCTATCTGAAAATACTTAGAGAAAGGTGAATTTTATGTTCTTGCACATTGCTGATACACGAACAGCATTTTCATAAACATTTACCTTCAAACATGCTTTAGGCGATGCCAATAAGCTTTCATTCACATAGAAAAACAGGCTAAAAATAAAACTAAGAAATTAAATCCCATAGCCACCTTCCTACTCTCTAGTTCTACTGGCAGCTTCAGCCTTCAGGCATTTTATTTAGATGTCAAAAAAAAGGGGGGGGGGATTCAGTAACCTTAAAATATGAACTATCCAGACCAGCAAGCTGAAGGTAAATTTCATAAAGGAAAATAAGTCTAAAAGTTGTATCACGAGACTCCTCATCAATTTCTCAGAGAACAAACTTTTTTTGGTCGGGACGTTTACTTGTAATGTTGCTACAACCCAGTCAACTTCCCTCCTACGGTCAATGCTGAGGATGCATTTTTTAACCAAGTCCAAGGGCCCACCTGGATCCATTTACCTATTCGTTGAAGCTGAAAAAGAAGACAATTTAAATTTAGTCACACCATTCAGTGTATTTGTAAACTTCAGGTTTTATCTGTGTTTTTCATATTGAAGAAGAAATCTGACAATTTCAAATCAAAGTCAACACTGCAGTGAGGAGAGCTTTTCTACTTTATTACAAAGAGAAGAAGCCTTTATGTGGTCAGAAAATACAAGATTGATCTTTTTTCTCTTCCTATGAAACGCTGCTGTTCAAACAGCCAGAGTGAATTGTCTCAGTTCACGTCTTGAAGTCCCATCACATTCACTTGGGTATGGATGTCCTTGGCTGCTGAAAATCTGGCCCTTTAGTGCACAGGGCGACAAAGTCCCCTGACCAGCAGTTCCAGAATGTCCCATTTTCATATATTGCATCCATGCACACCTCCTAAAAATGAGGTACAGCAGGGCAAACATTTTCCAAAATAGATGTCATATATATAATATATACACATTCGTACATACATACCTTTATTCATGTGATGTCCAAAATTTAAAAAAAATGTACACATTTATTACAAAATCGTAACAAAGACTGGACAGTGTTTTGCTCATTCTGGAAAGATGAAGCTCAGTAACAACACAGCCCTGGAAACCATCCAGAGACTGTGGCAATCTCTTTCTTCTACAGTCATATTCTTGCATTAAGCCTGGCGAAACTGCCGTTCAGAAACAGAAGGGGAAGTAAAATGAAAGAAGCAGACCTTGCTCATCTTTCCAAATGAAATACGAGAAGGATCTTCACATAAAAATGCACAAACATTTGTTATTTTATTACCAATAGTGCTACAATGAACAATGCAAATTTTGTGGTCTAATTGTGTTGAGTCTTTTGTGGGTTTTCTTTTTACATTTAAGAAACTAAATGGTAACTTCTGTCAGTGTACTTGCTTGTCTTTATAGACCCAAGTCTGTCTGCTGGCAAAAAGAAAATAAACGAAAAAATTCAGACCCTGCTCAAACTAGAGAAAACAAATGACAAATTTAGTTGTTGGGCAGCACATAATTGGTAAGGCAGGACCTCAAATGGTGACCCTTTACGTAAGCCAATTGCCAGATCCTCAAGGAATTAAAACCAGGGTGCCTGAGCCACATCAATTCTGCGGATCTGTCGAGTACTGTGCTGAGACAGCCATACCCCAGGAAAAGGGAAGTCTTTTAGAAGGCTTGCTGAGCAGGGTTGTAGTTGAAGGTGGATGGCAGGTGAGGCCGTTCTTCTAATTTATCATATTCCAGATGGAACTCCTGTAAAAAAACATCCAAGATTGAGAATTTAAATCATTTCCTAGCTCTCTCTCTTTAAAAACATTATTTACTGTGTGTGTGTGTGTGTGTGTGTGTGTGTGTGAGAGAGAGAGAGAGAGAGAGAGAGAGACAGAGACAGAGACAGAGAGACAGAGACAGAGACCGTGTGAAGGCAGAGGGCAGGCGGGTTCTGGGACTCCCTCGGCAGGCCCTCAGTCTCCTCAGCAAGAACCCCGACCTGTTGAACCACGTCACTAGTCTAAGTGACGCTCTCTTAACTTTTTTGGGCGGAATCAATGTATATTTTCTATAAGAACCATGAAAATATTTCCACATGAGAGTGACCATGGAGGACAGCCACACTAGCTCTTTACCCTTTGAAGTCAAACAGTCTGAACAAGAGTAGTGTCCTCTGCCTACTATCTCCTTAGTACAGAGTACAGACTTGCTGAATAGAAAATCAGTAACTCGGGAATGCGGATTCATAAAAATTCTGTGCAAATAAAAGTGGAGCTGGGTGGTGGTGGCACACGCCTTTAATCCCAGCACTCAGGAGGCAGAGGTAGATGGATCTCTGGGAGTTCGAGGCCAGCCTGGTCTCCAAAGCGAGTTCCAGGAAAGGCGCAAAGCTACACAGAGAAACCCTGTCTCGAAAAACCAAACAAAAAAAAAAAAAAAAAAAAAAAAAGAGGAAATTATTATAGCTCTAATGCAAAAGACTGAGAATTATAGGATGTTTAAATAAAGCCTATTTCAATGAAGTACAACAACAAAAAACAACAACAAAAAAAACCTTGACATTTTGTTCATGTTTAAAATGACACTTTCTAATTTACCTTGGTGACAATTTTTTTAAAGCTAAGTTCTTCTTTAACCTCATTAAAATCTCAGGAAAACAATGAGCTGAAAACACAAACATTTCTAGAACTCCCATTTCATAAATGACATAAGAGAACTTAACAGTCATTTAGAACTAGATAGTAGTTTGGGTGTATGACTATTGGAAAGCTAACTGGATTACTGATTTTAATCAAACTGTCCAAATGTATTAGTTTTTATTTTTAAGATTTATTTGTACATAAGGGGACAAACACACACCACAGTGCATATAGAGGACAACTCTCTCTCCCTCCTCTCTCTCTCTCAGACAAGGTCTTGCTAGGCAGTTTAGGCTGGCTTTGAAACTCCCTACACAGCCCAAGCAAGCTTCAAACTCACAACCCACCCACCCCAGCTTCCTGAAGAATGAGTTTACAGGTCTGTGCTACTACCTGGCTTCAAAGTTTTAAGATTTAAGAATGCTAAGTTGTTATGACCAGCCCCAGAGATGCAAATGTAACTGTATACTTAAGAAAACAAGTCCAAACACCTCTGTAACCACAAAAAAAAAGAGGTGCTCTAAAATGACTCATCTATAGCTTGAATCTGACTGGCACAAGTTATGTTAAAATCTTACTCAAGCCTCCACGCGCATTCTCTACTGAGGATTAAACAAGTGCCATTAGCAACCATGGGTTAACATATCTTATTCACCGTGTCTAGTATCAAACTGACTCCATAATGGATGGTTCCACTATTAAATTAAGTGAAAATTTCCATTATTTAGTTAAAATGAAACCTTAGGACATAGTGACCAGGCTTTTAGAGAGCAAATGAAATGTTCAAAATTGGAGACACCACATTAACAGACACATACCTTGACACCTAGTATGAACCCAAACTAAAGACAAAGCTAATGTTTTTTCAATCTTCGTGTATCTTGGCTAAGCAGGTATTTTATTATACAGAACACTAGGATCCAAACTTGGCAGGGTCTGTTTTTCCTAGTGTAACATCTGAGGGTTAGGTGTGTTTTTTATTTTTTAATACTTTTAATCAAAGATTCAAAGAAAATTTGTTTCATTATACCCCCAAAATAACTGAAAACATTAAGCGCCTTCCCAGACGTTTATAAAGAAGTACACTGAGTGACTTTATCCTTTAAAAAGATACTTCCCACAGGACTAAGAAAGGCACAGAGCCACTTGCCCACTAGTGAGGAGGAGCAAATGGCAGTGGGTATCCTTACTTCTCTGACAAATGGCAGAGCCACCCCTGCCCACGCCCCACCATGGCTGAAGCTAAGTATCCACATTCATATCAGTCAAAATTTCCCAGTCAAACCACTCTTTAAAATGAAAATGCGCCGGGCGGTGGTGGCTCACGCCTTTAATCCCAGCACTTGGGAGGCAGAGGCAGGCGGATCTCTGTGAGTTCGAGGCCAGTCTGGGCTACCGAGTAAGTTCCAGGAAAGGCGCAAAGCTACACAGAGAAACCCTGTCTCGAAAACCAAAAAAAAAAAAAAAAAGAAAAGAAAAAGAAAATGCATCTTGGTCTATAAAAATATATTTAGTATAAAAAACTTACCTGCAATTTTGACAAATGACAAGCTCTAAGTTACATTTTACCCTATCACTGGCAAGATAAACTGCTTTATTAGTCCTTAAATAGATTAACCTATCAATATTAATTATTTCCCACTACACATTATATTTACGAGACCAGTTTGAACCTAGGGAGCATAAATACTTTAATATTTAAAAAATATTAAAGAGCTATCCAGAAATTATATGGGTCAAGTCTTGTCTTCCATTGTTAATCTTTTATCTTCTGTCTCCCATGCATTTCTTCTTCTTAAAGTACATGAACCTTGCATCACTCTTCCCTCTTCGCTCCCTAACTACATCTAACTTATTATCTATAGATCTCTTTTACAGGTCAGTGTTATATAGCTACACATGTGCACACATACTACGCATATACTCTTGAACAGATGCAGAAAGAAACTGCTTTGTCTACCACAGCTAATGCTTGGAATAGTGTGGGGCCCTTGGCAAAAGTATAATTAGCAGCTTATGAATTAAGACAAAAAGCCTTCTGTGGTGGCTTGAGCAAGAACAGCCCACACAGGCTCATATATTTGAATGTTCAGTCACCAGGGAGTAGAACTGTTTGGCAGAATTAGAAGGATTAGGAGGTGTGGCTTTACTGGAGGAAGTGTGTCACTGAGGTTTCAAAGGCCCATGCCAGGGCCACTCCCTCCCTCTTCCTGCGGATCAGGATATGGGGTTCTCAGCTACTTCTCCAGCACCGTATCTGCTTGTGAGCCAACACGCTCCCTGCCATGATGATATTGGACTAAGCCACTGAAACCGTTAAGGAAGCCCCCCAATTAAATGCTTTCTTTATAAGAGTTGCCTGGTCATGGTGTCTCTTCACAGCAACAGAACAGTGACTAAGACATTTTTATGTACTTTAGAAACAGAACACTTAATTTTTAAAGTAATACTTTAACATTATGTATTAAAAGGTCAAAGAGTCTATGATTTGTTTTAATGGAAACTGTTGTTACAGGAAGATGATTTTCAAAAGCCAAAAAAGAATTCTAGATATGTGGAAAGCAACTTTTTTTTTATGACTCAGTTTTCTTATGAACAAAATTAGAAACTGTTTTCTCACAAAATTACTTAAGTAAAACTGAATTTTACACACTGGACCCCAAACAACATGTACAAGAGTAATGTTGTCATGGTTTTGATTTCAGGAAGTATCAGTTTCTCCTAACTATAGTAAGCTCATACTGAAATTTAGGAAGCAACAAAGTATGTTAAAGATGGTTATTAGAAATAATTTGTAAATAAATGCATAGTAAAATTAATGAAAATAATCATCTTTAATAAGCATAAAATATCTTAAGCACCAGAAATCCTGTAGTATATCTATGAGGTTAAGTTAAGCTGTAAGAAGCCTGCAATTTGAAGTCTTTGAGAAAACTGTAGATAATAAGGAAGGCTTCATCACCTAAAAATAAACAGGGAAAGAAATGACCTAAAATTTTACTTAGTAACGTATGAGTACTCTAGCAACTTTATACAGGACCACATGTCTTCCTAAATTATTTAGGAACACCTCAAAAGAAAGAATGAGCAAATAAAACATCAAAATTGTATGTACATTATTATTATTATTATTGCTATTTTTTGGAGACAGGGTCTTAATATGTAGCCCTGAGTAACCTAGAACTTAAGAGATCTGCCTGTCTCTAAACAGTGCTAGTATTATATTCAAGCGCCATCCTGCCCAGTTATATTGTTAATTGAAATTCTGAAAATAAATATTGGATTGGACCCTAGAACTGAAAGTCATATATGTTTTAGTGGATAAATAATTCTGATTTAAATAATGTATGAAGTAATTGCTCTTACTATTCTACTTCTCTGACAACGTCAACTGCCTGAGACCGGCTCACAGAACATACTATGAATGTATAGACTCCATTTGTTCAGTTCTTACAAAGACACACCACCACATCATTATTTATCACACTGTTCATAATATAGTCTTACAAACAAGATGAAGTTACTTGGTATTAACTTTACTATTCTGCAAACTCCATCACTTTGCAAACCCCGTGGCTGATGAGACAGTGTCACATTTATGAATATTCTATAGTTTTATTAATTCTCTTAATAAGAACAACTAAAACGTTTTAATACCAAGCAATTTTATGGAAAGTTCTAGCACATCTGTAAATAGTCACTGTAAAGATTATATTTCACTATAACCAATTCACAAACTGCTCATTAATACCTGGTAGAAACCAACAATTCTGACTGTTTCCCATCACTATAGAAGAATTTTAAAAAGTATCAATGCAAGCAGCTAGCATATTATTCAGAGAGATCTCTTAGGGAATAACTTAGATGCTACTACTCAGGCTTTTTTTTTTCCTACTTCACTAAACTTTGAAAGAAGTGAAGACAGTTGTTCAACTATATTGGGAGACAGGTAAAATTTAGCAAAATTATTTAATAAGCATATGTCATATATAGTCTTATATTTTATATAGGAAATATTTTCTTTAAAATAACATTGACCTAAACTGGGAATTGTTTCTGAGGAAAGTAAAAAAGCTCTAATATTAATGTTTCTGAATATCTCACATTATAGAAGGAAGATAACTCTCAAAAATCATTTGTTTTATTTAAGTTGATTTCCTAACACATAACCTAACAAAATTTTTGGCTATAATTATATAGCTATGTATTGTTAAGTGCATTCATTTTTGCATACAGATTTAGAATTCAAATTACTGAGCATAAAGCTTCAAGATGACTGTAGAAAGCTTCAGTTCTCCTCCAAAGACCTTGTCTCCGCTATAGTATCATCTCAATTAGAAGTATGGCCTTGGACCAGATACAGCATCCTCTCTAGAATAACCTAGGAGCTTTTCAGAAGTACTAACTCTTAGACCCCACCCACACATCTGACTAGACCACACACAGCAGGAGGCATGGCTCTGCAGTTTATTTAACCAGTCCCCAGGTAATTCTCATACAAGCTAAAATTTAACCAAAAGACAATCAATTGCAAATTTTCCTGTTTGGAAGAAGAGCAGTAACCTCCAACAATGAATGATAAAAGCATCAGAACTACTAACACATACATCCAACATGTGCCAAAAGCAAACTCAGGGTATGGATGTGTGTGTATATATAATTTCATTCAATATTCATGATATCCATTTTGAAAAAAAGAACAGAGCCATTGAAAAGAAACTTGTACATGGTCAAAGCAGAAACAGAACTTAAATTCTGTTTCTGTTATACTCTTTAAGGAGCAAAGAAAACCTATTTTAAAATATACTTTAGCTGGGTGGCAGTGACACACGCCTTTAATCCCAGAACTTGGGAGGCAGAGCCAGGTGGATCTCTGTGAGTTCGAGGCCAGCCTGGGCTACAGAGCGAGATCCAGGACAGGAACCAAAACTACTTGGAGAAACCCTGTCTTGAAAAACCAAACCAAACCACTTTAATTTGCTTCCATTTAACTAAGATGGTAAAGAATATAGTCTTCGAAACCAAGACATTTCCATGAATTGTAGTTGTCGAAATGACTGACAATCTAAGGACCGAGCACTAATCTCATTTACCACTGAGAAACCAAAAAACAAATAAACCAAAACCAAAAAAATAAAGCAAAATAATTTTTAACCTCCTCTCTATTTTCCGCTGGATTTATCTTTTTAAATTTCCTTAAGTTTTAAAAGAACTTCTATAAGGTCAAACTTTTCTATGGTTTATATCTGATAACACTTCATACAATCTTAAAATGCAAAACATTCTATCAATTTAGTACACTGAAAAAAAAAAATCACCCCACAGCAACAACTAAAATACTGCCCAAAGAAGTAATTTGTCAGAAACATTTTTCTTCTGTTTAACTTTCAATTAAAGACTACCTCACGCTTTTGTAGTACTGAGACTCACTGATGGAAAGTATATTCAGAGGAGTGGAGCTGGAGTTCTCGGAAACGAAATGTGGTTCTATTTATCATCAAGCTGACTGTAAAGCAGCAGCGACTACACACTGGTGTAACACATCTACACACTGGTGTAACACATCTACACACTGGTGTAACACATCTACACACTGGTGTAACACATCTACACACTGGTGTAACACATCTACACACTGATGTAACACATCTACACACTGATGTAACACATCTACACACTGATGAAACACATCTACACACTGGTGTAACACATCTACACACTGGTGTAACACATCTACACACTGATGTAACACATCTACACACTGGTGTAACACATCTACACACTGATGTAACACATCTACACACTGGTATAACACATCTACACACTGGTGTAACACATCTACACACTGGTATAACACATCTACACACTGGTGTAACACATCTACACACTGGTGTAACACATCTACACACTGATGTAACACATCTATTGACAGAAATTTACACAATGCAAAGATGGAAATTTTCTCTGACAAGGTGATTTTGTAAAACAAAGTTACAAAACCAAAACAGAATAATAATTAACTTTTCCGTACAGACCACTACCCCTAAATGTTCACTCATAGGACAATGAATGGTGAGCGTCTGCAATTCTCCTGCATTGGATGGTCTGCAAATAAATACTCAGCCACCTTCCCTGAAAAGTGTACAGAACCTTTAACAAAAGGCTTTTAGATAAAATGTCTCACCCCGTGTAAAGTAACAATAATATGAAAATATGTGGCTGGGATTGTAAGAGTAACTTTAATAATTTGGCAGTCATAAAAATATTTCAAATGTTAAAGTCTTACTCCAAATTATAAAAATCTCTTACCAAATTTAATAAATTTCCAATTAGTGAAATGAGCCGTTTTTGGACACTTCTATGAGGCTTGGCAAAGACCTGACACATTACTGGAACAGACATATTGTTAAATATTAATAAGCAAAGGCCGTTTTTTAACATCTGCACATAGAAGAAACATACCTTAGCTACTTTCCTCCAGTTAAGACAGTCAAAGAAGTAGTATGTTCCCCTCTCGTAGGTGTTGGTTTTCATTGTGGGCTCCATGCCTGGTGCTCTGGTAATCCACACTCGTTCCTCTTTGTGGTATCTCCAATCACGGTTAAAACTTCAATTTTTAAGAGAGAAAGACAGTTAATTTTCCTGTGACCCACGTTAAACATTTTATACATACGGTAAACCTTTTCTCAGAAAAATTATATATAAAATATGTACATATGGAAGCTTCTTTACCTGGCTCTGCTATTAAGTACAGCCTTATTCAAATATAGTAAGATAATTTCTTTTGTTCCAAAAGCACATTCCTTAGTACACATGCTTTTATTAAGTAGAATAAACTTTATGTAGACAAAATATTTTAAGTTATATGAGTGACGTAATAAAACTTGGGAAGACCAAAGAAAGATAAAATATACTGAACAAATGATAGAAACTGATACTGAAGCATACTAAAACAATCCAGTGATTTGTCTTACTAGGTAAATATTAAGTAAAAAGCCATTTGAACTGACTACTTAAAGTCACACAATTTTACAGTTACGATGACAACAGAATACCTATTTTGTAAAGTTTAATTTTAAATTTAAATCACAAACCATCAAAATCTCTAAGAGGATATTATCAGAACCTAGGCAGATGATCTATAGCACTTATAAACTGGGGTAGCAACATCCATAGGAACAGATGTCCCACAATGATGGACCTCCATGTAAACACATGCTTTCCTACAGTTTGGTAGTTCACAGACATAAATGACATGACACAAAAGCCAATTACAGATGAATGAGTGATTTTATACATTTATTTATTTATGACTAGATTAAAAGGAATATGTGTTAATCCTCATTTCACAAAAATGAGAGGGAAATGGGGAAAAAAAACAAAAAAATTTTCTCAATTGAAAAAATTTAAAACCATCAACATAAAGGCACAAACATGCAGGGTCTTGTCTATATAATAATCAACTGACTTATTATTAAATAATGAGATTCTGTGTCTATTCATTGTATAAACATCTGAGGTTCTACAAGAACCACAACCAAAACTCACACATTCAAAAATTCAATTCACCAAGTGTGTCACTTAATATAGTTAGCATTAAGTTTAAAATTCTTTTCATGTGATGGGGGTTATACAGCTGTAATATGATTTCAATATAAACGAAATTCATCTTACTAAATATAAAAATAATTCAAATTCTTTCCTTTATACTTTCGTTGTTGTTCTGATGACCCAGGGCATGACTAAAGTCTGGAGATGCTAGGCAAGCATTTCACCACTGGACAACATCCCTGTCAACAACTTAAATTTTGTGGGAAGGAGAATTTTCAATAAAAACAAAATAACTATAACCATCATCATTAAAAAAAAAACAAAAAAAAAACTTCAGAACATCCAAGATACACTAGGAGAGAAAGTGAAAAGATATTCTGAACATACAGCTCTACTGCAGCTAAGAGTTGTAATACATCTCCTCCATTCATGTAATAGAGATAGAAGAGGAGGTCTTCTCCGTATCGGCCAAGCTTGATTGCAGCCAGCTATAAAAGACAAATAGATTGTTCTGAATTGTAAAACAAATGTAAAATCTTCAAAACACAATTGTTACTACTAAAATGAAAATTGGAAGGATAAACAGAACTCTTCACTTAGCGCAGACAACTGTCCTTTCGTAATTACAGTCAGGGAGTTAGGAGTTTTCAAGCATTTCTTCATCTAAATGAGTAAGGTTAATTTTTGAACCCTAATCCCAAATTAAAAGAATGGGAGTATATGCAAGTATCCCATGGAGTGCCAGCCACACAGGTTTGTAAGTGCCAGCTGAATCTATATGCACAGTGAGATTTCCAGCACATCACAGATGGTGAGTATAAAAATCATAGAGATAGCACTCTATTTTGTTTAAAGGGATGCCTTAAAAGATAACTTTTCTACATTTCCCTACACAAGGTAGAAAACAGCCTAAAAAACTACAAACTACATGTAAGTGCCATTAAGCTCAAATTCTCACATTAACATCAAGCACCCCCAAACGAAGTATCCACCTAGTCTTGGCTTCTCTGCATAATCCCAGTGCAGGTTCTCTTCCCATTATGGCCCCCTAGTCAAGTGGTAGTTGTGGAGGCACGACATTCTCCAGTATTTCTCAAACTGCTCTAAGGAAAGATTCTGGAACACTTAGGCAACTGTAGCCTCAGGTCTACAGTACTGGTGTGGCACAGGCGATGTGTCGAGGCCAACTTCAAAAGGGTTTGTGGGTTGTCCCATTATAAATAAATATCTGGATAAGTTTGTAAAGAAGTAAAAGCGTTCTTAAGGGTAAGGGCATAAAATGAAACTGTCAGAAGACTAATGACCAAACTTCCCAAGTCAGTTCATTGTCATCCACTATGGTTACTACTATGGTTACAATTATTAATTTCAGGAAATATCAGCCCTAACATTTGTTTGTTTTTTAAAAACATTAATATTAACAAAAACAAAAATAAAATTGTTATCCATAACTGAATCAGAATACAAAAGCATATCCCAAAGATTGCTACTAGAGCATCCTGCTGTCTGAGCTGAAAACGGCACCGAGAAAGCAGTAAAACCCACACTAACTAAGAATAGCATGCTACACTCACCTTATCCCTAATGTGAATGTTCGTTAAATATTCGGATGGAACATGGAAGTCTGCATTAAAAAAAAAAAAATTCTTATTAACTGATTCTTAGAAAACATTTTTTAAAAGATTCTAAACACAAACAGCTTCTCCTACCTATGTCCTGAGGTCGACAAGGTGAAGATGCCCAGGGTGATGCAAATTTGGGGTAGAGATTTCTGAACAAGAGGTAAAAAAGAAGCCACTTTAAAGAACAAAGTAGTAATATTTATTTCTAACTTAATTTTGGGCAAACAAGGAAAAACAGACTTCAAATAAAAAATGAGCATCGTTCCTGGTTCCCTTTCTTGAGTTTACTGAACTTTCTAGCAAAAAAACAGACAGGACTGCTTCCTTCAGCAGTCCTCCAACAGAACACAAGGCAAAGCAAATGAAAACGTGCTCAGGTACATAACTTCAATGTTCTACTTCCCATCAGCTATCATTAACAATGCTTTCAATTCATTTCTACACTGCTCGCCAATCAAACTACCTTCCATGTTCTCTCACCCAAATCTGTAACCATTAGGAGCAAGATTGCACTCAGTATTTATGTGAGTGTCTATTATATACACCTGGAACTTTTCTAAGTTCTCTGAATACAGTAAGTGAATAAAACAAAGACTGCTGGTACCATAAAACTTACTTTCTGTTTAAGTATATAGTGGATTGGATGCTGGCAGCAATTAGCATAACAGATAAACAATAATTTGTTCACAGAGGGCCTGAAAGTGGGGAACTGGTTGTATAATTAAGTGAGGTGGTCAGTTTAAGTCAGATTTGACAAGTTTAGATTTAAACAAATATTCAATGATATGAGAGGGATAATCACAGATAACTATCAGGTAAAACACTGCTAGTCAAGGGAAATACTAGGAAAACTTAAGAAGAGACATCTTGACATGAGAGGTAGACTAAGAAGGCTAGGGAAACCACAAATAACAACAGAGTTAGAAGGAAGCGGGGACAGCGTGGGCATCGGAGGGCTGCTCTACAGGGAGTTCTTATTTAGGATGGAACAACCGATCTGCACTTGGAATTGAACATCAACAGCCTACTATGAAGAGTTCTCTTGAGTATTACAGAAAGCTGTACAGAAAGGGAAACCAAGACTCCCGCTTGGTGATCTGCGGACAGACTACTCAGGTAACAAACCAGAGAGGAAGCAATTCAGTGAAAAATGTGATGGGATTCTCTACCTTTTTGAGAAGACGGCAGCTAAGGGAGAAGGAAGGAGAGAACCAAGGACGATGTCAAGTTTCTGCGAGTACTAACCGAGACTGAAAAGCACAGACAGAGTAGGATGGCACTAGCTCATTTAAGAGGTATTTAAATGGTAATGATATCTGAACCTCAAGTTTAGGAGAGAAGTCTAGATTTTCAATCTACATGGTCCTTTAAAGCACAAGACTGACAAGATCATCAAGGGATACAAAGAGAGGACTGACCCTCCAACGGTCCAGGACAGGAGATATCAGCAAGTAACTGAGAAGGATGAGCCAAGGTGATCGGATAATGATGGCATCTTCCAGATAAAGAGCATACATACCATGGTTCACTAATTTAGTAACAGGGACAGCTTTTGGTGACCTTGCTGCACAGTGGAGTGGAGTGGTGGGAACAGAATCCTAACTAAAATGGGTCTCATAGGATGCAAGAAGACAAACTAGAAAAATTAAGATGGTTCATTTAAGATGTTTTGCTTTAAAAAACAATTTAAAAAGGTGACAGTAACTCAGGAGGTTGAGTCAAAATAAAATATTTTGATACTAGTGGAAAAACAAGTTTCTCTTCATGTGACTAGGAATGGTAAAACAGAAGTGTTGTGAGGTGGATGAAAAAGTCTAAGTTGGACAGAAATACACGTGCCTGCAATATCACTTAGGCAGAAGCAGCAGGACTTAGTTAAAGAGCCACCCTGGGTTACACCAGCAAGACCCTGCTTCAAAAGACCTGGGGGCTGAGGATGTAGTTCGGGGTAGAGTGCTTGCCTTACATGTGTATAACACTAGTTTGGATGCGAGCACCAGGGAGAGGAGAAAAAGTTAAGATTCACACTTACAAGTTTTCAGAAAGTTTTAAGGAGGAAGCAGGGACCGGATACTCTGGCACAGGTGTGTCAGGTTCAGATTGGTGGCAAGTCATTAGATGGTGGTGGCAGGGATGGGTGATGCCCTCTTCTGTTTGCTTCCACCTTTCTTTGTGAAGTTGAAATGAAAGCCAGGTCATTATTGCAGAGTTAAGGACAGGAGGAAAAGGCATTAATGGCTTGATGAAGCACAAAACAGCCACATAGGATAACAGCAGCAAAACCCAGAACAAACGACAACAAAAAGTTCTGAATGGACTATGCATATCAGATATGAGTATGCCTTCAAAATTCCTGAGCATGAATGTGAAGCAAGACTAGATGATGAAACTGTGTGCTTTTCCTCAGTCCATCAAGTAGACAGACCAAGAATGAAACAAACAGATATAACAACGATTACAGACTTTAAAATACAAGTATGATGGGAAGTCAGAGAAGCGCCAAACAGTCAAGTCACATAAATCAGCAACTAAGACCACAGAATTTAATGGTGAAAAGGAAGAGGAAGAGATAAGAATAAGGAGGAAGGAGAATTAATGGATGAAAAGTCTCAACAGAATCAAATGATTATAAAAGTCACAGCACAAGAAAAAAAAGGGAAATGATGATGGTTAGAAAGCAGGGTGAAAAATCAAATGTATCAAGAGGCTATAGTTCCTAATGATGACAAGATGGATAAAAAGATGTGGCTTGGGGATGGATCCAAATTCCTTGGAGATAGATCCTTGTAGAGTAGTATTTCTCAGTGACTGTGATCTATGGGCTAATAACAGAAGGAATGACCCCAAGAGTACAGCAGGCAACAGCAAGTGGGAGCAGATGGTAGAATGTGATAATGAGATTAAGTACAAGTCTAAGGCTGTCCAGGATATATTAGAACGTCTACAATGCCTGCCTGGGTCACTCTGTCTTCAAAAAAAAAAGATGTAACAGTATGACAATCTAGTAAGTGCTAGAAGTTTACGTACAAACATGAAGGAAAAAACTTACTCAGGAGAGTTCAGATTGAGGCCTAATGTTGTTAAGTCACTTCCTAAAGCGAGATGCACCATTCCTGGGTCTGTCTCCGCCGCCCTGATGAATGTCAACAGCCCAATCATTCCAAATTGGTCCGTCACCATCCCTTGAGGAATGTTAGTAACTCGGCCTGGTTAAGACAAACACAGTTATTTTTATTTTATATTAGGAGAAGTAGAGAAAATGTACTTTAAAATCTCTCTGACATATTTATGGAGTCCCACCATCAGGTAACACCTGGATCCCCTTTTTCTGCTGATTATTGTTTTGTGTTGTTGAACTTTTATCTCCAGGGAATTTGGGTCCGTCTGTACTTGAAGTCGTCTTCCCCGATGTATTCAAATTCTAGCATGGAAAAAAAAGTGTGACATTAAAATGTGTTAAATACGTAAGTTTGAATTTATCAATACCATGCTAATTATTCACTATTATATTTAAAATGGTAGTAATTACCTGTTTTCTACTCAAATATTATGTTCCCATAACTGCCTGATGGTAATCAAATAAATACTGTGTCTACACATGAATATTTAAAGGATGAGAAATCTAGAGAAAATGAGTTGTTTTTGTTGTTGAAATCTCGGATCACAGAGCACAGGGGTGGGGAACCCTGGGGACACACACTTTAGCGAACATTTTCATTACATCTATATAAAAGAGGAACTACAACTACCACAGGACTTAAAATACTACCAAACAACCTCTGAGATAAACTAGGAATATATCAACTTTTAAAATTCACAGATTTCAATTCTTACCCAACAATCTTCTTTACCATTTTGCTTATTAATACCCCATCACACATACAAAAAAAGCTACTTGCAGTGAATGGTAGAAGAAACCAACACCCTTGTTAAACCAGGAAGAAGCTGAGTTGGCTGAATCAACACAGGTGTAAAAATGTGTATAAAGATTCTTCAAGGAGAAAACTTACTCAAGAAAAACACAGCTCCTTAGAAGTCTATATTATCAAACTTCATGGGATCCAGCTGACAGGGACTACAATAAAAGTCTAAATTAACTGACAAGTTCAACAGAAATTTGCAAACCTATATGAAATAGGAGAAAATAGGCTATCTTCTAGTTACAAAGCTTTCCACATTCTTCAGAAGTTAGATTATTACAGCGTTCAAAATCAACAGTTCCGTAGTGGTATCTAGTGACTGTTAATGTAGACAAGTCTAGAGGGGAGGAAACTACACTTACATCACGATTCTCAGCTACTTACAGATTTGCTGTCATCATTACTTGACGTTGGGTCTTTATAGCTGGAACCAGGTAATGCTGGAAAGTCTTCATTGTGTATTGAGAAGTCCTGGGATTGCTCATTTGCAGGTTTTGTTACCATTCCAACTATGTAACGAAAATAATCCAGAAAATTATAATTGGATCTATAATACTGTCACACAAGTTATATAAAAAGTTAACTCTGCTCATGATAATATACCAAAGTTTTCTTTAAAGCATGTGAAATGATAATTCAAAATTAGCACTCAGGATAATGATAAAGAATGAAATTTTGATTTACTGATGAAAAGAATCAACAAATAAAACAATACAAGGAAAACAAGTAGTTATCCTGCAATTCTGATCTAATGTTATATAGGTGCTTAAAATAGAATTTGATATTGGTAACATTATCAAAAATGTTGGCTTACAGGCTAGCTTTAAATATCTGACTAGATGCCATAAACATATTAGCTGTCAAATGAAAATGAACACAATAAAAAATTTTTTAAAAAATGTCAGTATTCTACTTAAAAGTGACTTACAGAGTGAGCAAATTGCAACCAATTATAAAACAATTCCACTTTATTTCTCATTTTCTTGGACGCCATGTTACAGATGTAAAACATGCAAGAACTGGGAAATAATCTTCCCACTATACTTGTCATTAGTCGGGCCCTTATTGGAGAACAAAATCCAGTTTGGGGCTCCACAATTCAAGAACGAAATGGAGAAACTAGAGATGGTCCAAGGAGAGCAACGGGAATGTTTAAAGGGATGAAAAAAAGGACCTATGAGGAAAGGTTAAAACATTAGCATCTGAACTGAGAACCAGGTAGCCAGGTACTCAACTTCCAGGGCAGGGCACACTTTGTTATTTTGGCAAAACAGATTTGGAAGCTTTAAAATGTGATCTATAAAGTTTTTCCTCCACACATTATTTGTATTCATATTCAAGAAGTACAGAAATCAAAATCCTTGATTGATAATGGAGAAAACATGAGTTCTATTTTAAAAGAGCTGATGAATTAACTCATCTAATTATTGACCTGATACTGGTCTCCTACAGGTCTCACCCCCAAGAAACAATAATGTCAAAGGAACAGTAGGGCTACCTTGATATCACAAACTATTTTATGTCTAAATCTTACGTCTGACCTGTTATTGCATTTGGTTCTCCCCTAACAGTTTTATGCAGCTCTACTAGCCAAACATCTTAACTTCCTAGAGACTGTACAAGAGAATAATTAGGGGTATTAATGATGGTCAAGAATCTATAAAAATATAGCCGGGCGGTGGTGGCGCACGCCTTTAATCCCAGCACTCGGGAGGCAGAGCCAGGCGGATCTCTGTGAGTTCGAGGCCAGCCTGGGCTACCAAGTGAGTTCCAGGAAAGGCGCAAAGCTACACAGAGAAACCCTGTCTCGAAAAACCAAAAAAAAAAAAAAAAAAAAAAGAATCTATAAAAATACAAAATCATAAGCACTGGTTATCAAAAGGGACAATCTTCTCAAGAGGACATTTGCTAATTTCTAGAAATATGGGTCACAATGGACGGTGCTGGCATGTGGTAAGCTAAAGCTAGAAATGTACTAAATATTCTATATAAAGAAGATGCTCTCACATCACTCGCTTTCTGAAAAGAATTATCCAGGCTCAGTGTCAACAGTGTGAATCTAGGAAACACCTCAATACACTGTCATTATCAATCACCAGGGAGACATTCTCTTCAAAACTGTGAGGTCAGCTAACAAAAGCCAAACTATACAAAGAATCACTTCCAGCAAATTAAAGCATGGAGAACTGAAGAAATAACTTCTGAATAGCAATCTAGGTTTCTGCACAAAATTTTACCATTGGACTTTGTTATCATCGATATATAGGGGAAAAAGTTTTCAAATATGAATTCAGACAAAATAACACTAGCCTGATTTGATAACATAAACATGTATGACCACACACAGAGACATGCATGTGTTATACACATGACTGTAACCTTCATTTGGCCATCATTAAAAATCTTAATTACCGTAAGGTGCTCTTCCAGCCAAAGGGTTTATTAATGGGGTTGGGTTACCACTTCCTTCCCTTCTATTTCGGTCTGCTAATGCTGGAAAATCTGAAAGGTCCAATCCTGTCACATTTTCACTGCCATCTAAACAATGAGAAATGATACTTATTATTGATTCCATAAACATTTAAAATGAGATTATAAAAACCAAAATATAATTAGAAACAACAGTGTCTTCTTTTTAATAATGCAGAGTGGTACAACCAGTATCTAACAGTGGTAAGATACCGTGGACTGATTCTGTGACGTAGAACTTCCTAGTAAATGAGGAAAGCAATATGCAGCCAGTCCCTTAACATACCCAATCCCAGAGACTTAAGATACAGAATGAAGAGTGGGGTTGTACATTAATCCCAGCACTCGGGAGGCAGAGGCAGGCGAATCTCTGTGAGTTCAAGGCCAACCTAGTCTACAAAGTGAGTTCCAGGACAGCCAGGGCTACATAGAGAAACCCTGCCTCAAAACCCCGCGCCCCCACCCCCCAAAAAAGAAAGAAAAAAAATTAGAGCTTGTTAGGGAACAAGAAGTAGGACTGTTTAGATACAACTGCTCTTTTCATTGAAATTGGATGGATGGGGCTATATCTGGATTACTTTGCACTTCAACAATAAGGTAGGATGATGACATTATCTCTTACAAATGTCCAGAAAGACTCTGAGGGAAACAGTGGACAGAGAACCCCTGAAGACTTCTGTCTTGTACACTATTAGTCTGAGATAAAAATGTGTACACATGTATGTGTATGTTAGCTATTTGCAAGAGTGGACTCCTCCTATGCCTCAGGAGCAGGTGGGAATACAGGGAATGACCAAAACCTAGAGTTTATATTACCTGTTACACAGTAGGCGCTCAATAAATATGCTGAATAAAGATTTTATTCATTTTGAATTAGACTGCTACCATTAGAAATAATCATTTAACCTAATTTCCCTATTTTGCTTATTTTAATTGTTTTCTCTCAACTTTTAGTGTTCTTAACTTTGTATTCTAATTTTGAATCACTTAATTTTTTTATCTACAATTTACCCTATAATTTTTCTTTAACCTATGTTTCTCCTTGTTTTATAAGCATTATAGTTTTGGGGGCATTTTCCAATTAATTTTTATTTTTCTCAAAAATTTTACATTTAAAAGAATCTCAACTATTATCTGCCCTAAGATTAACTTTGCTGATTAAAAAAAACCTTTTTATTAGCACACCAAGGAAGGTGGTAATTTAAAACTACAAGGGTGAAGAAAAAGCCATTTCATACAAATTATTTAAAAATTTATGAATTTTTCTTTCTATTTAAAATACAATATGGATAAAGCAAAGAAATAAAAATCTTTACTGTTTTAATTTATAAAGTAATATCTCTCAAATTATGATTATTAATTATAATTTCTCCAAGTAAAATTAACTTTAAATACACATCCTTAAGCCTTGTTCAATTTAAAATTGTCATGTATTAGGTGAGAATATAATTTAACCAGCAATTTATAATTTCCCAAATGTACACTTAGGGAAAGTCTTAAAATAATTTTTCCAGTCAGTATAAAACCTACAAATTAAAAATTCTCAAACTTCATAGCAGCATATAAAAATATTCAGTTAAAATGTGAGTAGCCTTTCACAATAATTTTACATTGTAAAGTATGAAAAAGTGTACACTTTAAAAGCAATGAAATATACAACTTTGTTGTAAGAACTACAAAGGTGATATATTTTAAAATTACACCCAGAAAACTATAATATTTAAATGCTTAGAATCTTCCATTTCTTTCATTGGTTTTAATCTTGGCTGATCAGTTCTGCTGTTCAACAAATCATCTCAACACCTCAGAAGCCAAAAGCCTACAGCTACCGAACATGAATGCTTCCTTCCTGCCAGGTGTCCTCTCCTGCTTATCACCTGCCCCCTTCACCTCCAGTCCACCCAGTAACCCTATTTAATTCTGCCCTACAGTTACGGCAACATCCTTATCTTCTCATCAACAGAGGACAGAGGCAAAGCATCTGGAACACCACTCCCTGCTGTCTTTGTCTAAGCAGTTGGGAAAAGAAATCAACAGACTTTAGTTTTGGGGTTTGTTTTGTTTTGGCCAAAAATCAAATTAGTTTCCAGGTAGCTCAATCTTATAAATAATACTGGGTCAAAATTTGTAAGGTCAAAATGTGAAAATTTTATGAAAGCTATTTTAAAAATGGCAGACTCTCTTCAGTCTGAGCTCTACAATCAGAAATGTCTTGCCACCCAACTCAGTCTACACTCTTGTTCTCAGTGACAGGGCCAAGGCCAGGAAAAGTTTTGAAGAAAAAAACAAAAAACAAAAAACAAACCAAGATTCTGAGGCACAAATACAGACTGAATTCGTATTTACTCTCTTTAGATATTAAAAAAAAAAAATTGATGTTACAACACAAAATATTACATTCCAAGACCAAGCCGGGGGTGGGTGGGCCCATTTAAATTGCTCTTTACTGTTTAGCTGAGTTCTATCCCTGGCAGTTTTTCACTAAATAAATTCTACTATTTAAAACAGTCCAATCCTGCTAATGTTTAGAGACCAGTATATTAAACTGCTTGTATTTCAGAACTCTACTGTACTTTTAGTAGGGTACTAGCTCCAGAGTAAGCTTACCTGTTCCATTAAAAATGTTACTTGATAAGGAGTTATTCATTCCAAATGCCTGATTCCTGTTCATTCCAAATCCAGACATACTGGGTACATAGAAAATAATTTTAGATATACAGTAAGAACACTAACTTAGAGATGAAGAAAAACAGAAGTATATACTTTTGGTCTCCTCATATAAAATAACAATATGTTTTAAAACCAATGCTAATTTGAGAGTATAATCTTCATTTTTATTTAAAAACTTCTCTAAAACTCTTCAATGAACAAGAAAGAACCAAACAGTTTAAATAAGTTAGTTTTAAAAACAAGAGAAGAAACTTACTTATGAATGTTGCAGAACAGAGATTAAGGGTACCACTTTCTGTCCTCAGTGTGCGCCCTTTCTGGATAAATGCACCTATCTCAGAATGCAAGTGATGTGAAGATGACGCCCACCCCTGTGCCAACACCTCTTTCTTTCTCTTTCCTGACTAGTGAAGCTTGCTTTTCAGTGTTAAGTCTTCTCTTTACAACCTCTGTCCTTCCCAACTACTCACTCCCATGAGTCCATATTCACTCTTGCATTTAACCTGAATTAAACTGACCGGGAACTTTCCAAAAAATAAATTCAGTGTTCTAAAACACATCATTTCATCTATATATAGCTTAGTTTTCATCTACACAACAGAAAAAAAAAATCTTTCTGTAGTACTCCCCAATTTTGAATAGTGTACAACTCAATTTCTGCAAATAATTACAAATAACCCCCCTTTTCTTTTTGTACAAACCTTAGCAGGACAAAACAAACAAACAAACAAACAAACAAAAAGAAACTGCATTTAGAAAAAGGCCAAATAATTAAGGATGTCAATAAGGATTATTAATGATTCTAGAAAGAAACAATGTATCTTTCTCATTTAACAGTCTTCTGATAGGCCAGTATGCCAGTGGAGCGCAGGGCTAAGCATTTGAAAATGACAGCTGTAACTTTTCTGCCTAGGTCTGTAGAATTAGCCCACTTTTTGATAAGCTGTGCAGCTAGTGGACCAACACTCCAGGGGCAGAGCAGGTGAGTTCAAATAAACACTGTTTCCTACTACGCTAGAGCGTCTGGTTGTATAGTACCTCAAACACGGATTCAGTATTCAGGTGAAGCCATTTCATAGAAATATCAGTAGCACTCATAAGCAGAGATTAAAAGTTTTATTACAGTGACACTTTTACATAAAATACTTTCTGAATAATTAAAATGTGAAAAAATAAAAACAAAACTTTAAATTTAAAAATATATCCAATGAACAAGAATGCAGAAAGATGAAATAAAGCCCAAGCAATACAGTTAAGAAGCTATCAAAAAGGTAAGAGCTGTAACAACACACTGCAGTGATTTCTTAAAAATGTAGATGCGTAGACCCTACACAGAACGAGTGGAGTTTCTGAGATAAAGGTTGAACAGGAAGTATGCTAAGCACCCATTTTAGTGCAGATTTGACAGTGGATAGAAGAAACCGACTGAGATGGATGTGGGAGAAACAACTACATGAAGGTCTTTTCTTTCACTCCATAGTGTTTCATAAAAATTACTAAGTATAAAACATCATGTGACACGTGACTCAAACTTCTATACTGCTTTTGCAAGAAAGCCTTACATGTCAGAAATAACTCTCACATTACCCAAACCACCTCAACACACTAGCAACATGAATCACTGTCCTTGTTTGTCCAGCACATGCAATGAACAGCACAGAGGGAAGGAAAAAACCACGCCAGCTTTTTGTTTTGTTTTGAAACTCTAGACACAAAATTTAAAAGAGCACTGTTTTGAAATAGTCTAAACCTAATTGTGAAGTCTTTCCTTAAGCTCAGTGGGCATCTAAGCAATGCATAACTAAAGCATGGCAGTAATAATCAAGCATGTCTTCCTCCATGTTCATAAACCCAGAATAGCACACAAGTAGATAAATTTAACTTAATAATGAATGGAAGGGTAAACCAGTAAAAGTTTGCCTGGTGACAACCCAAGAACATTCCCTTTCTGATACTACCATCAACAAGAAGATTTAATGTGCTTTGTAAATGAATAACATCTTTCTAAGAACATGTTCTGAGTTTGGGGCGGGTTAAGGACTGTGATGGGGAACAGATTAGCTCACAAATACACAATGGAATACACCTAAGAAACAGGAGCCACAGCTCAGAAATACAGTGTTGGCTATGAAAAGGCAAACCTGAGGGTACCCCCAAGACAATTATGCAGTATCAATAAACATCTTACCTGTTCACAGTAAAAGGCTGTCGAGAAGGCTGCTGCTTTGGCATACATATTATGCTTGGCGAGCTTCTGTTGGGGCTACCTAACCCTGAACTGCTCATGCTATTTGTCCTGCTAGGAATTCCAATGCCCCTGACCAACCTGGAGTGGTTCATCATATTCCTAGGATTCATAGGCAAAATACCCCTGAAAAAGAAGTCCATTACACTAAATAAGCTCTCTATAATCACTCATCAAAATTCTCTATAAATAATCAATTGCTCTAACCCCTAGCATTCCAAATACACATTCCAGTTGTATTCCTAATTTTATAGTGGAACTAAAAAAGGTGTCATCATAGATGAGAACTACTGCGACAACTACGAGATAATTATAAATGTTTTCCACATATATACTTCAAATAATTTCACTCAAACTTCCTGTCATTCTATTTTCTGATATTAATACTATATATAATTTATGTTATCTGTTTTATTTTACTCTAACTAAGCAATAGATGTGTAATAAGGGAGCAAGCAAAGAATACAGTTATCTGGGGAGTCATTTTCAATTGAACATTATTGAGGAAGAGCTATATAGCTTTTGTATAAGCTCCCCAGGAGGTGATTAAACCTTGATCCTTCAGATGAAAACTAGCACATAGCTTCAAGATCAAAATGCTACACTATACTTATTATCACTTTGCAATGAAATAAAATGAGCATAGGTATTGTTTTCTTAGTGCAAGGCACTGAACC
>NC_081434.1:12859232-12966732 GCF_949786415.1 Peromyscus eremicus
GGAGAACAGACAGGAAAAAAATTAAGTCTGGAAACATGGCAGTGAGGTCATCTGGAGTCTCCCTCCTTCAAATCCCTTCCTGAGTTGGAGATCCAGAATCAGCTGCTAAAGCAACTTGATCACTTACTTTCTATTAATCTGTTCATGGCCAGTGACAAAGCTGGGTTGTTGTTCTAAGGGATAGCAAGAGACTGTCCCCCAAAGCAAGTCCCAATCCCCACCTTTAGATTCATTCACCTTTGGGTTTTGTGTTTTTTTCTAAGTGATTTCCTCAGTGTCCTGGTCCCACTGACTGATAAACAATGACTTAAAGATCTCTTGTTCTTGGGCTGGGGCCATAGCTCACTGACAGAGAGGTCTTGCATATCAGGCACAAGGCCTAGGATTCTATCCCCAAGAACTTCAAAGAAAAGGGAAAAGTGTTCTCTCTGAAGAAAGACCTACCCAAGCAGAGGACGGCGTTGTCTTCCTGGCCCTGTTTGGTCACATTTTTTTTAAATCATTTTCTTTACCTGGGCCATGTGCCCAAGAGATCTCTGAGAACTTAGAACTTTCAGCTAAACTTGTATTTGTATGCACAAAGAGATAAGGAAGGAGATTCTGAGTATTTGTTTTTATATTATGTTTTGTGGAACATACTAATTAAAATTGATATATTTTTTAAGATGCACATTCCTTGACAATAAATATATATCTGTATTTCTGTGTGTAGACTTGGGTATCAAATACGGTGAATATCGCTTTTATTTTAGTGTGTATGGTGAGGCAGGCAGATAGAACTACATATGTGTATTGAATTTCTGTTTCCATGGATATGGACATATTCTAGCCATTTCATCAATATTTGTAGTTACATATATCATATAAATATTATCTAATAAGGGTAGTCTTGCAGAGCAAGACAAGGGTCCTATGCTAACCAGGATGATGGAACATAGTCTGGAAATCCACCATACACATATTAAGCTCTTTATATTTAGTCTCTCTTTTAATCCTAAAACTAGCCAGATAATATAGAAGATTATAAACGGGGATTATAAATATAAGAGGTTTTAATAGATAGCTATTAATAGATAGATCGGTTTTTCAGATAGATATTTTACTTTGTGTCTGCCATACAGCCTAAAATACTTCTCTCCTGAGAGCCCCCTCGACTCTGGTAGGATCTCTCCCCAGCCCCCTCGACTCTGGTAGGATCTCTCCCCTACCCATACTCTGAAGAACAGAGCATACATGGGGTCAGGCATGCTTCCCACTCATGTTTACTTCCGACTATCCCAGGCTTCATATGCAAACAGCTTTGAACGAAATGTCTGACCATGAATTTAAAAAAGGATCCAGATTGTTTTATAATCAAGTGGCTTAATTCCCTAACAGCTTTCTCCCAGGGTCTCTTCTTGGTTCTGTGGGTGTAACTTTGGATGGGGAGGGAGGATAGGATTCCATCAAAACAACAGCAGAAACCAAAGCCAGGGAGGCAGGAAGACTGTTTACTCACTCGGCCTTTCTCAACACACTGGGTCACCATGACGATGTTGTGAACGTTTTGTTCCCACGCCATTTTCCAGAAGTCATCCTTGGTGCCAGGAAGCGGTCCCTGCGTGGCGATATATTCTCTTCTGAAGTTGTTACCCTGTGATGAGTTTACAATACGGAGAGTCAGAAACAATGGGCTCTTCAGAACTGTAAACAAAGAGTAAGCTCACAGATTAGAAGGTATAGAGGTCTCTGCCAGGCCCCTGGAGCAGAGAGTAAGATATGAACACAAGTGTCAAGGCTGGGGAGGAGGAAGGACAAACGCGAGGACATGGGGCCACTGTTTAAAGTCACATCCTCTTTATCAGCTGGGTCTATTGTAAAGGCAAATGGAGGAGGATTCCAGCCACAATATAGAAAACAATTTTACTCTTCTTTGTGTGTGCTTGTGTGCCTTTATGAGTATTTGCATATCTATGAATGCCCATGTGTGTGTCTGTGTGTACCTTTGTGTGTGTGTGTATGTCTATATGTACCTGTGTTTGTGTGTGCCTTTATGTGTTTTGTGTATCTATGTGTGCCCATGTGTGTGTCTTTGTGTATGTGTCTGTGTGTGCTTTTATGTGTTTGGGTGTACCTGTGTGTGTCTGTGTGTCTTTGTGTGTATATTTAGTGTTTGTGTGTGTGTGTGTGTGTGTGTGTGTGTGTGTGTGTAAACTGAAAAGGATTGACTTTAGTCTTTTTGGATAATTGACATCGCAATAATTCAGAAAGAGATACCATGCAAAGGAAGCTTAATGGAAAATGAGCCACTGATGCCCTGAACCACTACCAGATAGTGTACAGCGGGTCTGGACGTACACAGATCTGACTTAATCCTAACCATGGTGACCTGGATATCTCCACTAATTCTTTCTTCACTTCAGCACTACAGAATTAATTTTAAGTCTTAGTGGAGGCTCATTTCTCATTGCCTTTGCTCAAGATCTCTATATTACATCGGCTCTGCCATCCACAACCCAGCCACCCACACACTGCTTCTCAGCTGGCTAATCTTTATTTATCCTTAGCACCTTGTCTGTCTGACTGAAGTCATCTCTCATCGTTCTATCGGGTGTGACATTCTCCTTCTTCAGATTCTGTGGTAACCTCTAGCCTCTTGCTACTCATTGTGGTCCTCGGGCTGGTGGGGAATGGGATCACACAGGGGTTTGTTAGAAATGCGAAATACCAGGCTCTCCCTATCTCTGCTAGATAGAACGGATGATGTTGAAGTGTGAGTGACGCTGTTTGTTCACATAGGAGACACTGCTCTGGTGTGGTAAATATGACACGGCTCTATGACTCTTCAAGGTCTTAGCTCTTCAGTAGTTCTCTTAGAGACACAATCCCTTTATATAGCTCAGTGTTTAGATTATAGTTATCACTTAATTGGTTAGCATGTATTGAATGTATAGACGATAGTTCGAGGTATTTTCCTGATGTTTTGGAGAAGGAAGTAGGGGCTCAGTGAGGCAGCAGAACTCATTGCTGTGTCATGAAGCCAGTCAGGGACAAAAGCGGAATTCAGATCTGGGATTTTTTTTTTTTTGACCTTTAAAGATTCTTTCCCTGTGCTGTATGTGGGAGGTTGGCAAGATGCAAGCCAGTATCAGATCCCAGAAGTTAACACAACTTTCAAGTGTGTGTGTGGTTTCCAAAAGTCCAAGTAACAAGAGGTTGGCCCTTTTGGCATGGCAGCCTTAGCCGTTAGGGGGCATCTCCCTTAAGCAGCTCTAACCTGACCTATCTCAGGGTCCCAGAAAGAAAACAGTCTTTGAACACTAGACCTGGGGTCGTGAGAATTGCACCTGTGAAAAAAAGGGCTCAGCTATGATGGAAGCCAACAGCCTGTATTTTATGGCAACCGGACACGGTCTTTTAAATCTTGCAAGTGTTTCTAGACAGAACCGTGGGGCAGCTCAGAAGGTGTGGCATGTCCTACGTGATTGCCATTAAAGCTTCATCCTGGGCACCGTAACCTGGGCATTCACTTACGGGGATGTAACTGGCATTGATGTAGTCAGAGCATGGGTCATCATCCACATTGGACAGCTTCACTCTTGAGGTATCATCTGGAAGGAGATACATTGGAAGATTTGCTGCAGTGTCTACACGGAATGGTATTCCCATGTAGGCAATGTGGTATTAGATTGCCTTACCTCTGATCCCAGCAGCCTCAAGAATAGTGTTCTATCTCTGTTTAATAGTTGGGACTTTGAGAGGGTAACTACCTCGGGTCATGTGACATAAGTGCCACATAAACAATGGATGCAGGAGACAATGGGAAGTCCCATCTATGGTTTCCTTTGCAACATTCCAACATTCGCTCAATGCAGCTGTCCCCTCTCTTTCACTTCTGGATTGAATACTAGCCAGAAAACCCACCTTCAATTGCTTTACCTAACAGGGCAGGCGGCTTTTCTGAAAAATTGCAGACTAGAGACTGTGAAGTGAACCCAAGTGAGTCAGTCAGAGCCCCGCTCTTAACTTTGGTCATGCTCTGAGCCTCCCAGGAGAAACAGTAAGAACAGCAAAGGGAAATGCCAACTGGTCCTCTCAGAACCAGAATTTAAATGGCCGTTAACCCTTGTGAGAGAAGGGGAGGAACATTTGAAACATTCTTTATGAAAATCATTTGGAGCCCAAGAGCACACCTATCCAGCTATTCTACACACACACACACACACACACACACACACACACCACACATACACACACACACACACATACACACACACACACACACACACCACACATACACACACACACACACACCACATACACACACACACACACACACACACACACACACACACACACACACACACACGTGGTTTTTATGTGATAGCCCCACAAGTTCCAACACAAAACTTACAGGGCAATATGTTGTTATATCGATTTTTCCCTCTGTTCTCAGGCAAGAGAGCAATGTCACATGGCTGGTTTCGACCCACATCTTTTAAGTCCTGTTAGGTTTTAAAAAAAAAAAGTTTGCAACTGGAGAATACAAAATAAAATAAGGCAGCCCAGACAGCCCTTGAGAGACATAATAACGTAAAGACATGCACTTGAGCTACAGTTCACGGAACACCTGGCATTCCAGAGGTGTGGGCTCTGATCCTTTCCACAGCCCCACATGGGAGGTGCCCCTAATACCATCCTACAGAGGAGGCTTAAAGGTGATAAATACCACACTCCAGCATACACACAAGGCAAAACTGAGAACCGTGTTCAAAGCCTGGGGACTCTTTTTCCAAACTACGTTGTTTCCCAGACAGGCAAATGTCCAGGCTGAGTAACTGACAGCATTGCATTGAAACTTGTTCACTCTTTCCCAGTGAGCCAGAAAGTCCTTGGTTTGCTGTGTGCTTCGAGCTCAAACTGCCCTCTGAGAATAGGTGGAACGCTGTTCAGAGAGCAGCCTCAGACACAAGGAGTGCTCTGCTGAGACCGTCAGCACCCTAACCATGACTTCATAGTAACATTCAAGAGGGAATTCTACAGACCGGGTGCAAAGGCTTCCCTGGGCCCGCGTGGTACCTCATATTCCTTGGATAGAAGGTAGTTGGAGTCCGCCTGCAGCTTCATGAAATGCCCTTCAAACTGATTTATCTTTATGGGGCTGCAATTAGAAACAAAAGGAAAGGAAAAGAAAGTTACTGAAGAAACAGGGAACGTGCTATCGCCAGCCTGAGTTGTGTTTCAAAAGCAGATTCATTAATACGTTTTCTCTTACCAAGAAGTTTTCCGGTTGCTGTGAGACAGACAAAAAAGAAAGAAGGACCTTGTTAGCAAATCTCGCAGAATACCATCTTTCAGTAAACCGAGCAAAGGAGACTTTGGCACTTACCCTTTCTGGCCCAGATTCAAATGGACAGACAAAGGCCGATCCCTGTGAATGCTCAGGCGGGCAGATGGCCTTTCCCGGCCATGGCTAAAACATAGGACACAGATTTCTTTATTCTAATTATGTTACTTGGCTTGTACAAGGCGCTCCCCTCCCCCCGTTTATGGTAAGGCTGTGCACACTTGTGCAAATGTGGAATTTTCAGATTCCATGGAAGCCTGTCCTCAGCCAACATCTCTTTGGGGGAGGAAGAAGAGACGGAACAACATAAAGTCATCCTGCCCACTCAGGAACACATCTCCAGGATAACTGAAAGATTTGTCTCCTGACGTTTGGCTACAGGTCATAATTGCTTCCCACACTCAATAAAACTTTCCTTAAGAAAGTCCCCTAAAGCAGAAAACCTCGGATGCCAGATACAGCTGCAAGGGAGAAGACAAAATGGAAAAAAAAAAAACAAAAAACAAAAAACCAGTGGCAGAAGAGGACCCGGTACTGGAAAGCACAGGCTGGCTTTCTCATTTGTTTAGCTCTTTCTGAAATTAGGGTGGCTGGTAAACCCCAAGATTCTCATGCCAGTCATACTTTTTAGGGTATTTCAGAAAAGCACGCAGGCATACAGTTTGGAAAAGTCTGTCTTCATGAGGATATGCACCTCAACTGTTTTGCCTGTGCAGAAGGATTTTTTTCCATAGGCAAAGAGATCTACTGATGGCATCTCATTTGTTGGTGAGGGCCCAGTTCATCAATGTAGGAAACCTGGAGAGCCGTGAGTCATGGATTCAGAGTTTGACTCTTGGTTTTACTGAGGAAACTACAGTGATTCAACCTGGAGAAACAAAACTATTTTCCCCCTTTCAGGCTAAAGGACATTTTTCGTAGCATCTCTGCATTTGTGAACCTCATCACTAAAGGCATTTTACTTTGTACTCACGTGACTTTCTGTCTGCAGATGAAGAAGGCCACAAGGGCCACCAGCATGCCAATTAGAAACAGGCCAGCACTCACACCTTCGATGACCCCGAACAAGGGCTCTGTGATCACCCAGATGGAAATAACAAATGAAAGGAGAGAAAATTAGTGGTAAGGAACCAATCTGACAGCTAGGAAAGCTAAGTACCACTGCTATTCGTGCCCTTCAAGATGCCCACAGTGAGGTATTGACTATTCAAAGGCCATGAGCAGGCAGCTGAGGTGAAAGAGCTACCTACATCCTGTTATAGGCAGGTTGGCTCCAGAGTAAAAGTGTATCAACTTTGGGAGTTGATGATGTATAGCTCCCCCCCCCCCACTTCTTTTATTGACTCTTTGTAGATTTCAAATACTGAATCCCAATCCCACTCACCTCCCCATCCCCTTGCATCTGCCCTCTGCCCTTGCAACCTCCCCTCTCAATATAAAACAAAATTTAAAAGAAAAGCCAAAACCGGAGGAGGAGGAGGAGGATAAGGAGGAGGAGGGGGAGGAAGAGGAAAAAGAAGAAGAGGAGGAGGAAGAGGAAGAAGAGGAAGAAGAAGGAGGAGGAGGAGGAGGAGGAGGAGGAGGAGGAGGAGGAAGAAGAAGAAGAAGAAGAAGAAGAAGAAGAAGAAGAAGAAGAAGAAGAAGAAGAAGAAGAAGAAGAAGATGATGATTATTTCATCATGGAAGCTGTGCTGTGTGGCCCAGTGAGTCATAGTTTTTATCCTTTAGTCCATACATCTTTACTTTCAAGTGTTCATTGCTATGTGTCATTTGTATTTTCTTTGAAAAGCCTTCTTATATTGCCTCTTCTGTTTAGTTTTGTGGAGTAGCCCCTTTTGGGAACTGCACTCTTAGACCTTAGATCTGTTTATTTTACATGGATGTACATTACTCATCAAATCAACAGAGTAGTTTTCCTTTTAATGTGTTTATGATTCTGCTTTGAATATTTGCTTAGCATCTTCTTTTACTGAACTACATAAATTTTTCTCTTGCATAACAATAGTTCAAATCAGAAAGAATCATGTTTGCAAAGGTCTCTACTCAACAGTAAATTACAGCCAGACACATCCAAATCCTCTTAGCTAGCTTCTGATCCTTCTTTGGCCTGAGAGGAAGGAGGTTATCCTCGGATTTGCTGGAAACAGACAGGAAGGTCTGTGAGGTTGGGCCATCCTTTATCACGCAGCAGGAGAGACCAAAACCATGTCCTCAGACCAAAAGGCTGAGCACTGCAGCACACCGGACAAGGGAAGCTCGGATGTGATGGCATCAAAGAACAAAGGGACGGGAGCCATGAAACTATCATCACAAGCGCCTTTACCTACTGAGGCCTTTCACTAGCCCAAGATTTTAAATAATGTAAAAGAAAACATAAAAAAGGAAGACAAAAATCACCTTTTGCTTCTCTATGTTTGGATATCATAATTAATACTTAGTGTTTTTCTTCCCCACTTCTTTGACATGGACACTTGTCCCTAGTGTTTAAGGGTGATTGCTTCCATGACCCCCCTGCCTAAATGGTGGTGTATCATTTGCACATAACCTGCACACCCTCTGTTTGCCATAGGACACCTCTGGATTAACGGACAGTGCCTATACACTGTGAATGCTGTGGCAGCAGTTGGTCGACTATATTGTTTGGAGAACAATGGCATGGAAAGAAAGGTTATTTATAATTAACACAAACACATATTTGTTTCTTGAATTTATTTTCCTGATACACAGTATTGGACCTGTGGATACAGAGAACCAGCTCCATATGCATGGTTTCTGTCCCACCTACAACAGAGAGCCCTTTGTACCAATTTATAGTTTTACCCATGTAAGCTCTTAATATTGGTGTTTTTCATTCACTTAAAAATTCATTTTTAGGGGAAAAACATCATGTACTTCCACCTTCTTTTAAAGATTAATCTCCCTCCAGTCTGTTCTGTAGACCTGGTGTAATCCCTCTGATCCACATCAATCCGCGGTCACGTGGAGATTAAAATCCAAGGGAAAATAAATACCCAGTCACTATCAGCAAGTCACCATCCTTCCCCACTAAAGGCTCTTGTAGATGACTGGAGAAGGCACAGGTGGATGGAAAGGAGCCTTACCTGACTTAGTGGTGATGGGCAAAGAGAAAAAATGTATCTGAGTAGAGAGGCTTTGTGAACTCTTTCAAGTCCTCATCAAATAGCTGTGTAAAGGCCCGGATGCTGATTCTGAAAGAAAACAAGTTTATTTAAATGCAAACCAGTGACTGGGCAGAGTAGGATGGGCTGAAAGATGAGCTCAAGGGAAAACAGGTGGGTGGCTGGTTGTTACGCACGCAGGGTTAAGATGTATTATGGGACCAGATAGACATGGGTTCATGCAATCATTCACTGATTTGCTCATCAAATACTTATTGAGCCCTTGCAGTGTGCAGGCTACTTTTCTAGGAGCCAGGGATAATAAGAGGAATAAAACAAAATCCCAACCATCCCAGACCCCAAACCCCTAGATGAAATCTGACAGTAAGCCTATAGATACAATGTGTCTGATGATAATGAGTACCATTGGTAAGGAAAGAACATGGAATTCTTAGAAGAGGAAGAAGAAGAAGAAGAAGAAGAAGAAGAAGAAGAAGAAGAAGAAGAAGAAGAAGAAGAAGAAGAAGAAGAAGAAGAAGAAGAAGAAGAAGAAAAAGAAGAAGAAGAAGAAGAAGAAGAAGAAGAAGAAGAAGAGGAGGAGGAGGAGGAGGAGGAGGAGGAGGAGGAGGAGGAGGAGAGAAGAGGAGGAGGAGGAGGAGGAGGAGGAGGAGGAGAGGAGGAAGAGGAGGAGGAGACCGACAACTTCCAGTGTTACTATGGTGATTATCCTTAAGACAGGCAGAGTTCTGACTACATGAGGCTCTTTAATATGTGGTTCTTCCATGTGCTTTGAGAAGTTATACTTCCTCTTACCAAGTATTCTTTGCCAAGCTTATCCTCTACAGGACTGAACCAAATGTATCAGAAAAAAAAAATACAAGCATGCTGAGTTCTAGAAAACAAATGTATATGCTGTGAGTTCTAGAAAGCATATATATATATATATATATATATATATATATATATATATATATATATATGCTGTGAGTTGATGAAGCTATAAGAATGTTGCAACTCTTCAGGATTCATCTTGACTGATCCCTCTGATCATAAACACTCGATGGACACTTTGTGTGCGTGTGTGTGTGTGTGTGTGTGTGTGTGTGTGTGTGTGTGTGTGTGCGCGCGCGCACAAAGTACTTGCCAAACTGTTCTTTGACCAATGGCATGTCTGTGCCCCCTGTTACACTGACCCTTGAAGCTTAGCAAAGAGGGCAAGTAATTCTGTAGAAGGATTTTAAAAGCCATGGAGAGATGCAGGATTAGAAGGATGTAGGGCTAGGGGCTGTCAATGAAGCCGGGGAGAGTAGTTATATAGTGTAACCAACTCTGTGGTTCGCAGGTATGATATAGGGCTGTCTAAGGATTGAGTGGGCGTTATAAGCAAACCAGAGAAGAGTGGAAAGCATCCCAAAGGATCATAAAAAACGAATTTCAAAGAGTCAGAGATGTAGGAGAGCCAGCCACAGGGAACTTGATGGAGTGAGGAGTCAGAGGGCAAACAGTAGGACACGAGCTATTGCAAATGAATGGGAAATTGCAGACAAGACACAAAGAGCTCTGATCTGTCACATCCATGACCCTTCAGGACAACTCTGTGATGATGTGCAGATGGGGAAGGCAAGGACTAGGGCGCTAGGATGCTGCTTACAATGTGATACAGCTAGAAAGTAGCAGAGCTGGAGCTTGAATGGTGTGGCTTTCCCCCTGGGCCTTGGCAGCCACTGTGGATAGGACAAGTGTGTTCCAGGAAATGGGTGGTCCTGGTCCAGACATAATCATCCATAGTTTCTTATTTGCTCTTCTTGTGGAAATGTAGTACTATTGCCCTTTCTTTACACTTTCACCCTCTCTCATCTCAGTTACGGAGTCAATTGTGGCCCAAAACTATTACCTGGAAAGTTCCAGAAATAAACAATTCCTAAGGTTTAAGCTGTATGTCATTCTGAACATCATGATGAAATCTTACTTTGTTCTATTCTGTTCCATCCAGAGAATGAAACACTCTTTTTTTGCAGCGTTTCCACATGTGTGTACAGGTACAGGTGTGTGCAGGTGTGCATGGCCATGTGTGCAGGCCTGTAGGGAGGCCAGAGGACAACCCCAGGAGCTATTTACCTTGTGAGTGTCTGTTGTTCTTGAGATAGTGTCTCTCTTTAGTCTGGGGCTTGCAGATTCAGCTAGGCTATCTGAACCCTAGTGAACCCTAGAAAATATTGCTTATCACCATTTTCTTTCTCAATTTTGGGACCACAAGCATACAACCATTCCACCCAGCTTTTGTATGTAGGTTCTGGGGATCAGTCTTGGGTCCTCCTGCTTGTCTGACAAGGACTTTACCAACAGAGCCATCTACTTAGCCTCCCCCTCACCCCCTGCCACCCCCATATTACTCAGTAGCCAACTGTTAGTTTAGTTTTGTTTTTGTCTTTTAGAGACAGGTTTTATGTACCTAGTTGGAGCTCAGACTTGCTATATAGCCCATGTATGGTGGTTTGAATGAAAACAGCCCCAATAAGCTCATAGGAAGTAGCACTATTAGGAGGTGTGGCCTTATTGGAGTGGGTGTGGCTTTTTTGGAGGAAGTGTGTCACTGGGGGTGGGCTTTAAAGTTTCAAACATTCAAGCCAGGCCCAGTGTCACTCTCTCTTCCTGCTGCCTGAGGATCCAGATGTAGAACTCTTAGCTACCTCTCCAGCACCATGTCTACCTGCATGCCTCCATGCTTCCCACCATGATGACAATGGACTAAACTCCTTAACTGTAAGCCAGACCCAATTAAACATTTTCTTTTATAAGAGTTGCCATAGGGGTGGGGTGGGATGAGGAAGAGTTGCCATGGTCAGGGTGTCTCCTCACAGCGATAAAACCCTAACTAAGACACCAGAGTATCCTCGAATTCTTGATCCCCCTGCCTCTGCCTCTCAAATGTGCTGTGGGATGTATGGCAAATGTGTTGCTAATTAATCAATAAAACACTGATTGGCCGTTGGCTAGGCAAAAAGTATAGGCGGGGCAAGGAGGAGAATAAAGCTGGGAAGTGGAAGGCTGAGTCAGAGAGACACTGCCAGCCACCACGATGAGGAACAGCTTGTGAAGATGCTGGTAAGCCACGAGCCATGTGGCAAGGCATAGATTAATGGAAATGGATTAATTTAAGCTATAGGAACAGTTAGCAAGAAGCCTGCCACGGCCATACAGTTTGAAAGCAACATAAGTCTCTGTGTTTACTTGGTCGGGTCTGAGAGGCTGTGGGACTGGCAGGTGAGAGAGATTTGCCCTGACTGTGGGCCAGGCAGGAAAACTCTAGCTACACAAATGCTAGTATTAAAGGCTTGGTCTACCAAGCCCAGCTTTCTGGAGCCACCTTATTATCAGATGGATTGTCACAATACCCCAGTGCTTATGTTAAAGAAACCTTAACTTTCACTTTATAATGCAGAGTAGTAGTGCTGGGAGTTCATGTATACTGAAGAGAAACTTCCCTTGGTTTAATATGTGAATAGTGTTGACTTAATAAGGAAAAGGATCTTAAGCTGAGGTTAAAGATCTTAGCTGAAAATGAACCTGACATGTGTCATGTCCCGTAGTTGCTAAGGATCACACTGGGACATGGTAAGTGCTTAGTTAAAATGGGAAAGGCTCAAAATCATGGGGCTGAGTCCCAGGCAGACCCTGTAGTTCTTTGGACAGAGAGGAGTACTATACCCCATCATCTTCTATATTTCTAAGTCAATGAACAAGCACAGTCCTAGCCTTTCACTTCTACAGGAGAACAGTTCCCAGAATAATTTTGCTCAAGTTCTTTGAACCCAGATCACCAAGGAACCAAGGACTCTCCTGACTCCTACAGAGACTGAAAGGTCCCAGTTTCTGATCCCATGTGTGTATCTTGCCTCCTCTAATGACTGATCTCCTTTATGAAGAACCATGGGCTTTTTGAAGTATGGATCCCTGGGTTTGTTCATGTTTACCCTGGAGGCCGTAGTCTTGCCTGAGAATTACTTGTGTGGAGTCCCTGTAGTTACATGGAGTTCTGACCCCAAGAAAGCCTTTGTTTTGGGGAAACCATCTGCTTGCCTTTGTTGATGGGCTGGTGGAGGAGACAAAGAACTCTCCTAGGTGTGAAGATATGCTACAATCTCCTTTGGAAACTGGCAGAAAAAAATTCTACTTGGTCTCAGAAGTGGGACTCAAAATATGTAAGAGTCAGTAAGACCTTGCTTGGCACTGATCAACCAGAATGCACACTGGCTCACAGGGAATCTGACTAGCTGCCATGTTGCCTGGATTATCAGACTTGCCACAACACCCAACAGAGAACATCCATCCCCCGAGGAAATAATAAAATTGGATGTATGTAGCCTTATCATCCAAGATAGGAGCTTAGGTTTCCTTTCTCTGGAGGATGCTGATTGGGTGACTCTATTTGCTTTTGGAACCACCATGAAGAATAAGAATGCCACAAATTTCTAGGGTGGGAAGGCCCTTGCTGACTGCAGCTGTGCTTTCTGGGGACCGACAGCAAACAGCTGCTCCATTCATCTGCTACCTTGGAGTGGGGAACAGGTGTTTCTATTCATTCAGGCCTCCCTTCAAGAGTTCTGTCCGGACCAGACCGTAGAGCACTTTCGTGCTTACACACCTTGGACATTAAGTATGATTTCAGTCTCATTCAAAACGTATGATAGAGTTTCATATTGTTTGGGTCTCCCTCAACTCGGCCTATCTGAAGGTTTTCACAACAGTGAGCATCGTAAATTTCTTGACAAATGCTAAAGCAGTTGCACGAGAAAGGATGATTTATTAAAAGCCCCCGGTGTTTCACACAATGCTTTGGAAAACCCTCTTTGCACATTACCTGTGAATGGAGGCAGGAGCCCAACTTTTATAGATTACTCTCTATAACATAGAGCACTCGAGCAGCGTAGGCTATTAATCTACAGGAGTTCATATGCACGGTAGTGCTCAGCTGCCTCAGCACCTCATAACGTAGTACGTCTCTCTAGCAAATGATGGCAATGTATCTAACCTGTAGGCGGTGTGCGGCTTCAGTGGTCCATCACAGAACTTCTGCTGACTGGGATCACATTTGCCGCCAAGGCTGTCCATCTCCGCTCCAAGCTTAATGTTAAAACTCTTAGAACTGCTGTCGGGACTTTCCGCACACTTGCTGGCAAAATAATTGGTCTGGTAGACTCGAATGGAGGCATTGTGTCTGTATTCCAGGTAGGAAGGGAGAGGGTGCTGTTGTTCTGGCTTTAGCTCATCCATACCTGCAGGAGAAAACCCACAGTTAAAGATGTGTGTGTGTGTGTGTGTGTGTGTGTGTGTGTGTGTGTGTGTGTTTATCTTGAGTGCTACATTTCTAAGCTTACATGTTCATTCACTATCTTTGGTTAGCCCACCCCATAATACAGATTTGGCAATCTCAAAACATGCTATTTGAACCTATTGTTTCTAAAATAAGTATAATCATTGTTATAGTTATGCAATACACAATCAGTTTTCTAGACTACCAAATCAATCAATTACATCAAATAATAACGTGTCCCATAGCTCCAGATGCCTGGTGATGCCCCATCAAGAGAGTGAAGCCACTCAGTAATCTCTCTGCCTGGCCAAACTCACTGTAGTTGCAGAAACTCAATGACCTGGGAGACATAGAAGAGATAAGAAAAATCGTGTCCCAAGGCAGAGTAGTTGTCCCCTAGAGGACAACATGCACACCCAGAGACATCTTACTCTTCTGTTATCTTGAGTACAATTTGTTCCTGCCTCAAATTTGTCTGCTCACTCTGAACACTTCCCAGAATACCCTCCTTGTCCACCCAGCCTGCTTGGATGCTGTAAACTAGTTTTGATGTTGCTTGAAGAAAAACAAAAAGCATAATTAATAAGGAAAATATTACAGAGACGGGATTCTATCTCCGATGCCCTTCCAGAAGTGGGTTTATCACAGCACCTAGGACTTTAATAAGATCTGCTCACCTGGAGTATATCTTAGAAATATTTTTTTTTCTGATTTATTGGCATTTTATTTATGCTGTATCTAGGGAAGCAGATTTGAGGGTAGAGAAGGAACTGACCAGGAGAGATTAATTCCAAGAACTGAGTTCCTCCCAATATTATATTCTTAGACCACATTTTAGAAAGGATTCAGACAGAGACTTGGGGGTCCTTTATTCTCTCTTCCTCTTCCCAAGGACCCACTTGAAACCCTGATGCTACCTTTCAAAGGTTCTCTGGGCTCCTCCTTTTATATATCCCTTCTTCCATGCCCTTTAGCCAGGAGAGCCCCCCCCCCCTTTGGAACCAGTGTACTGAAGTCCCAGATGGCAGATGACTTCTTGCATTTGGCTGGTTGTTTGCTCATTAATTCACCTTTTCTGAAATGGAGACCTAATTTTGTTGGCAACAGTTGAAGTGAAAGGGAGTACTGCCTTTAGGATGAGTGTATGTGGATGGACTGTTCTCTTTGGGTACCAAGGGACCATCGCTCAACTCTGTGGACACCAGTAACGGAAATCCACTCGTTTGTGGAGCAGAAGGCTGGCTGCCCTGCCAGTTGTGAGTTTTGGGTCCCTGCCCTAGATACACATGATGTGGAAACACATTATCTTCATTGCTGCCCAACTAAAGTCTGTTCACAGCTCACAAATTCATCTCCAGTTCCACAGGGTGTGAGGAAATCAGGAATGTGCCAGTGACCCTCAAAATTATTTAATTAATTATGCATAACCAATTTCATACAATTAAATAGAATGTAAAACCACACAGACTGTGAAATACCCAGTGAAACTAAAATACCATTTAGTCTGGAAACTGTTCCAGTGTTGTCCTGTTTAAGAATTCCCCTTTACCCATAAATGGCTCAAAGGTTGTCAGAGACAATTAGGGAAATTCATGTATAGCACCTTGAATAATTTTGAGAAAAATAAGGAAGGTGAAATGGACTAATGTCACCATGCACACTGGGACACTCTACTTTGGGAGAGTCAACACTTAGGACCTGAACAGTAAATGGATACTTGAACACATGTACCCCCGATACGGCACCCACACAGGCAATTTGACAGAATGTGTTATAATAAACTCTAAAGGTTACAGTTCAGTTGTGTATAATGATAGCTATTGTATAGCATTTATCCAGTCTGTGGAAACTGGGTACTCCCTGCATATGCTACAAAACTAGATATTGACATACTGTCAAAAATTAAAAGCTGGGTGTGGTAATATGTCTGTAATCCAAGCAGTGGGGAAACTGAGGCAGGAGACTCATGAATTTGAGGTCAGCTTGGACTACAAAGTGGAGGGTAAGACCAGACTGGACTGCATAAAAAAATCCTGTCACCAAAAACAAGCAGCAGTAAGATCAAGCAAACAAAATTCAGTAAAGGAGGTGGCACTTCAAATATATCTTTTCTCGCTTGCAAGCTTTTGGGAATTTTTGTGAATGGATGCATAGTTTGGGAGTATGTGGCCGTTAGAGGCGTTTGAGACAGAGAGAGATAAAGAGTTGAGATGTGCTGCTATATAATGGAAGATTTAAAAAAATAGGAATAAACAAGATTGCTGGGTAGCTAAGAGGATATTCAAGCATGTCCAACAGTGCTTGAGAAGTAGTAAGGGCTCTAAAAATGATCTTTACTTTTTTTTTTTTTTTTTAAGATAGATCCTGCTACATAGTTATAAGGGTGGTCTTGAACTCATAGTAGTCCTCCTGTCTCAGCTTCTTGAGTGCTGAGCTTGTAAGTATGGGCAACTCTGTTCAGCTCACTGGTTGTTGTTATTGTTACTGTTACCATGCTCCACTCATTATGCCTAAAGATAACAGGGTTCATTGCCCAAGGAGTCTCCGGGCAGCTTTACTTGTATCTCCCTGTTTTACTTTAGATACAAGCTTTACTTGTATCTACTCTTCAAACGTCGTCATTGAAGGAGCCCCCCCCCCCCCACGCGACCTCCAAGAAGGCGATGCTGTGTGGTTGGTTCATGAATTCGTCCTGGCTTACCGTCAGCCTCTCTCACCACCACCGCGAAGTACTTCACAGCTCCGTTGGTGTCGCTGAACCAGCTGCAGTTGACCGTGAAGTTGATGGAAGACTTGCTGATCAGCACATCCTTCTCGTTCACACGAATGTGCGGAGGTGGTGGGGGAGGGCCTGAAAAAGCGGTGGGGAGGGCGTCAAGAAGGGTCACCACGGGGCTGCTTTCACCTCCTGAACAGGTCAGGGAGGTGAAGGTCTGCAGTCGCCCCAGCCTGTGTGATTACAGTGTGATTACAGCCTCCGTGAAGAAACTCTCCTCCTCCCCTGAACAGAAGTAGGCAGAGAAAACCATTTGCGGTGGCACATGAAGCTTTAATGAAAGAGGCGGCTCCCCTGCAGGAGTTCCTCAAGTTGTAGCACCAAATTGTTTAAAAGCCCCACTCGTTGTTATGGACTAACTAGATCAGGCAAGGTGAGATGCTTGAATCCCAACTTGTTCGGGCACTTTCCTTATTGACGTGTTTGCTATTGGAGAACTTCACCCAGACAAATGTCTCCATTTTCCTGGAGTCATTTGATCCTCTTCTCCAAGTAATAAGGACACAGGGCTGTGTACATGTGGACTGTGTGCAAGAGAGCAGGAGTGCCAGAAATGACCGAGAGAGATGTGAAGTCCTCTCCCGGGTGCGGCAGGAGGTCCCGCGCAGACCTCTGGGAACACTTACGGTCTATCATAGTGATGGTGCTGTCTTCAACCACGTCACTGGTCACACCGGCTGACTGCACCTTGATGGACACCAGGTACCTCTTATGAGGCACTAGCATCATGATGTTGAGGAGAGATTTTTCTTTCTCCAGCTTTCTGGAAAACTCGATTTCTTGGGTATCCATTTTCCGGCACTCAACGCTGTAACCATCGAAGTCCGAGTCAGGTGGTACCCAAGAGCAAGCGATGGCTGTCGAGTTCTGGGGGCGGCAATGCAGGTTTTGTATCTTGTCTGGCTCTGGAGGCGCAAAGGGGAAAAGACAGAGCTCAGGAGTGTGGGAGAATCATTTCCTCAAGCACTCTTGGAGGGAACTATCTCTGAGATGTACACACACAGTGCCCAGAATTTATTGAATTGCTTTTTGGGGAACATATTTCTGAGGATCTTCAAGGAAAATTTCTGGCTGCTGGACTGCACTTTGAAAAAAAAAGTTTAAAGTGGGTGGTGGTGCCACACGCCTTTAATCCCAGCATCCAGGAGGCAGAGGCGGTCAGATCTCTGAGTTCAAGGCCAGCCTGGTCTACAGAGAGAGTTCCAGGACAGCCAGGGCTACTCAGAGGAACCCTGCCTTGAAACACAATACAACAAAACAAACAAACAAAAACGTTTAAAGTCAAAATGGGGCCAGTGAGATGGCTCAGCAGGTAAAGGGGCTTGCCACCAAGCCTGATGGCCTGAGTTCAATCCCTGGAATCTACATGATTATAAGGAGACAACTGACTTCCACAAGTTGTCCTCTGACCTCCACATCCATGTGTGCTGTGGCATGCACACACATGCATACTCATGAGAGCATATACACAAAAAAATAAATAAACATACATGCAAAAGAAATAGTTGGAAATGTCACTAAGGGCGTGGCTGGGTGACTTAGCACTTGCCTGGCATGTGTGAGGCCAAGGGTTCTATCCTCAACACTACAAACCCAAATGAAAACAACACAACAATAAAAGCCCCACAAAAACGAAGAAGAAAATTACTAGTACGGTTGGAAAAAGATGCCCGCGAGCACACTGAAAATGGCTGGTTGGAAGCTGAGGCAGGGTAGCTTAGAGATGAAAGGGGAACTTTCCAGCCTGAGTACAAAGTCTACTTACCAACACTTCTAGACAAATGACAAATGACTTCCCACCTCTACCAACCACCTGTACAAGACTCTCTACTTCCTATAGTTATTGTAATGATTTAATGTAGAAGCATGTACAGCCATCTAGAACACTGGCTGGCAGAGTCATTACTCAATAAACATGACCTCTGCTGAAGAGGAGGCTGGGAAATAACTGTAGTGACTCATGATCCTCCATGTACCGACTTCCATCTCCATCCTCCAATCTTGCCTACAGAAACCTAGAAGGACTCTGTCCATCTACTCTCTACCAAGTCCAGCCGTCTTGAGTAAGATTATGGATTTAACCCAAGCCCCATTGGAGTAAGATGATCCTCTCATCCCATCCAGAAGCCAAGAGCAGCAAAACAAGCCGTACTCGTCCTCACAGAGCCAGAGATTGGTTTGCTGTATGTTTTCCAGGAATCTCCACTGACAGTCTTGACGCTGAACTGATAGGCTCTCCCTGGGCGAAGCCCATACACAATGCGTCCTTCTGATTTTCTGTTGCTGTAGGGGTTGAAGACAGTAAGTGCATCTCGGGGGAGCCACTGCAGCTCAAAGTCACTGTAGTCTGTCCAGTCTGGGGGCCCCTTCCAGGTGATGGCCAAGGAAGTGTTTGCAACATCAGCAAATGACAAAAGACTGGGGGGACTTGGGGCTATACATAAAATAAAATGGAAAATCACATAATCAAATTTGTGACGTAACATATAGTTTCAGAGCATTGAGTGACGTAAGAGCTACTATGATGTACAGAGAGATACCACGATCACAATAGATGTAGAAGCTTTCTTTTACAGTAGTTATCATGCATAAGGGACTATCTAGCATTTTGGGCCTTTTCTTTAAATATTTATAACCATAGTTTCCTTAACAGGGTGCTACAGAGCGTGAATGTACCCTGAGTGGGTTATGTGTGTAGGAAAGTACTCCACCAGATTTGGAAGCAAAGGGCTGGGATTCAGTTTTATTGTGTCCAGTTTTAAATAGTCTTGTAGACTGACTCTCTGGTGGTTTGCAAGAAAATGTCCCCCAAAGGGAGCGGCACTGTTTTGGAGTAGGTGTGGCCTTGTTGGAGGAAGTGTGTCACTAAGGTCTCTTTTGCTCAAGCTTCCCTTGGTGTTATATTGAGACCACTTCCTGTTGCCTGCAAGATGTAGGACTCTCAGCTACTATTCCAGCACCGTGTCTGCCTGAATGCTACTATGTTCCACCATGACGACAATGGACTGAACCTCTGAACTGTAAGTGAGCTACCCAATTAAAAAAAAAATTTATAAGCATTGCTGTGGTCGTGGTCTCTTCATAGCAATAGAAACACCAACTCAGACGGATTCCAAGGCACCCACCTTGTGTGCACCCAAGGCATAACAGTATATAGGAGAGACTAGTCCATAGTGATGATGTGTATCATTATCCTCATTTTTCAGATATGAAAACTGAGGGTGAGATGCTCAGTGATCTACCTTGCTTCATGCAGGTAAGTAGTGACTGTCCAAAACTAAGAACCTTGTGCTTTTTATACAAAGCAGAGATGGGTTTTATCTTATCATTGTGTGTATGTGTGTGTCCATTGTGTGCAGATATATGTGTATGCCCGTGTATGTGTGTGTCCATTATGTGTATGCCCATGTGTATGTGTGTGTGTTCATTGTGTGCAGACATATGTGTATCCCTGTGCTTGTGTGTGTGTGTGTCCATTATGTGTATGCCCATGTGTATGTGTGTGTGTTCATTGTGTGCAGACATATGTGTATCCCTGTGCTTGTGTGTGTGTGTGTCCATTATGTGCAGACATATGTGTATGCCCGTGTGTGTGTGTGTGTGTGTGTGTGTGTGTGTGTGTGTGTGAAACAGAGAGAGAGAGGGGAGAGAGAGAGAGAGAGCATGTGAGCATGCATACATCTCATAGTGCATGTGTAAATGTGTAAAGGTCAGAGGACAATGTTGAATGTTAGTCTTGGCACTTTATCTCGACTGAGGCAGGGTCTCTTTGTTGTCCGCCCCTGTATATGCCAGGGTGTCTGGCTCACAAGCTTCCTGTGTCCCCACCTCCCACCTTGCCTGAGGAGGGTCCTAGGATTACAGACATACGCTCTCATGCTCCACTTTACTTGGGTTCTGGGTATTCAAACTTAGTCCTGATGCTTGAGCAGCAAGTTCTTGACCCCCTGAGGAGCCATCTTATCATTAAAATCATAGTCAAAATACATCTTTAGAAGTCACTCCTCCCCAGCGCTTGGCTAGGCTTCTTACCTGTCCTGCCCTCCCCTGTGACTTTATTGCTGAGGTCCCCACTGTGAGTCACCACACACAGCATGTATTTCCTTCCAGGAATGAGACCTTGAAAGCGCCACTCTGTCAGGCCCTTATCTTTCCAGTTTTCCTTCTTTGTGCCATTGGGATTGTAGAGAATCAGCTCGTAGAAGTCAAAGTCCCCAGAGGCTGGACTCCAGCTGAACCAAAGGCTGTCTGTCATGTTCCGATTGGATCCTTTGAGATGGTTCACGGCAGCTGGGACTGAAAGGAGACAAAACCTTGCACTGAGAATGGAAATCATGGTGCTAAACTGTGTTGATCCACAGGTAAGAATCTGGACTGTGCTGGGCACATGGTTTAGTCCCGTGCACTGTGGACTCAGTTCATGCTGATGGACCAGACTGCTCATGTTGAGGCTCGTGTGGGGTAAAAATGGGTACAAATTAAACTGAATCAAAGCAGGTGGAAATTCTTCCTGTTGGTCATATGCACCCTGATAAACAGGTCCAGTGAAATATTCACGACTGATTAATACCAGGTGGCAATGTACCAGTTACCTTCCAAAAGACCCAGGAAATGGTTCCAGCTTCTCCTAGCCCCACCCACCTCTCTGGCAGCTACCATCCCATAATCACCCTCTGAGTTCCTTTACTGTCCCATCTGCCTTTAGGTTCTCAGTTACATCATTTTCTTTCTTGTCAAAGTCTGTATGGGCACAACCTCAGTTTAGAAAAAGAAGTGGTCAGAGTCATTTCTGCTAATATATAAATAAGTTGCAATGCTATGTACTCCATAGTTTTTGTTTTTTAAAGCTGGTATTGTTTGGATAATGGTGATTTGTTGGATATTCCTTTTCCCCCTCTCTAATGTGGAATCTTATTATGTAGCTCAAATGCTCAAACTCACAAATGCTCCCTCCTCAGCCTCCTGAGTGATGGGATTGAAGGCATGCACCACCATGCCTATGTACATCTTCCATTATCTGCTTATTAACATGTCAGGTCCTCCTGAAACATATTGATATATGACACTGATAACAACGGTAACATCTAGGCAATGCTGTTTGTGGTCTGAGCTAATCACAGCTTTCTTTTAGTCCTTTTGGTGGACAAATAGAACATTTCCATTAAATGCCTTTAGGGTGCTGTCTTCACGTGTCTCCTCTCACCCTCAGATCTCAGCTGAAAAAAAAATCCCTCTGTTTAAAGTAGTGTCCTGTCTTACTAAGCCATGGTCTACACATGCTCATTTCATGGAATTTTTCAAAGTCATCTCCCTTTAAAATCCTGACCCTCTCCTTTCCTCTCCTCTCACATGGGGCTCTCTAAGGCCAGGAGCCTATCTTTCTTGGTCATTGCCATTTTCTAAGAGTTGTTACCTGGCCCCTCAAAGCACTGAGGAACAGTTGTCAAATGAGGAAGAAGTGAAATAAGAATTAACTTGTTTCTAGCCCAGAGAGATTTTTGTCTCCTGTTTTCCTGGAACTCTTGTTCATCTTAGCTAGGGCTCCATTTCCAACACAACAGTGGTCAGTGTGTGTGTGTGTGTGTGTGTATGTGTGTGTGTGTGTGTGTGTGTGTGTGTGTGTGTGCATTCCTGTGTGTGTATGTGTGATTTGTAGTTGACCTTCTGTGGACCTGCTCTGCCTTCCATCTATTCCCTGTAGGAAGATGCAGGGCATAGCTTGACTGGAGTCGTGAGGCGTTACAACCCTCGTTTGAAGAGTTTGCTGGCAAGCAGAGAAACTGGGTTAGTTTTTCACAAACCCCATCAGACAAATAAGTGGAGGCCCAGGAACACAAGCCAGTGGAATAAGTAGACACAACTCACACCTAGCCTGAGTTAGGGTCAAAGGTTTCAAGGTCAGACATTCCTATGAAGCTCTACTCTGAACAGAATGGGGACAGGAGAACAAGTCAGGACTGACCCAGTGGATACTGTGATGCCTCCCTCCCAGTCCATCCCTGCTTGGGTCTCACCTGTCCTGCCGAATATAAAGGACTCATTGGACAGTTCCCCGCTGTGCGTGACAATCACCATCTTGTACATCCGGCCTTGTAGCAAGTTCTGGAAAGAGAAGCTCTGGACTAACGGGTCGACTTGAGCTCTTTCCTGAAGTGTTTTGTCTGGGTTGTACAGAAAGATGTTGTACCAGCTGAGCTCACCCTCCGAGGCAGTCCAGCTGAAGGACAGGTGTCTCGTGGAGTTCTCTGTGATCTTCAGATTGGTGACAGCCGCCGGGACTGGAAGAGTCAAGGAACAAGAGAATGAGTCAGCATTTTGGCATGTCCCTGACACAGTCCAGGATCAACACCTTGGTGGACACATTCAACCCCAAACGCGTGCATCATTCCTGCCTTTAAGATATGTTGCCTTCCAATAGATGCGAACAGCAGCCTCCTAGGGTGGGTTTTCCCTAAGAGACCTTGGTGAGAGCCCTTTCCAGTTCACGTTTCTGTCTCTGATTTTGACAGGTTTGTGCTCCAGACAAGCTCTGATTGGCCTATCCAAATACCCACTCCATCTAAGAACTGCTGGAGCGAGTGAAGGGGCTTGTCCTGCAGATCCAAAGCTGCAGGATCTTTATGATACAGAGTAACAACAGGATAGCTGAGAGAATTCTCAGTGAGGATCCAGTATTGATAGTGTAGCAGAAGCCAGAGACCTTTAACCAGATCAATGACTCATTGCCGTAAACATATATAAGTAAAGCTGTTTGGGCAAAAGGTATAAATATGTGACAGTGTGACACACCGTAGCTACCATGGTGAAAATTTTTTTAACTCTTACTTTTATTTTTAATTTTTTTTGTTTTCTTTTGGTGGGGGAGGTAGCAAGGGTGGAGGACAGATATGGAGGAATGGGGAGATGAGTGAGATTGAGGTGCATGACGTGAAATTCACAAAGAATCAATAAAAAAGTAAAAAGCCAAACCAACCAAACAAACAAACAAACACAAACACACAATAACCCACACACAGAAACCAATCCAACCCCCTAAAGAGCTATTTGATCATATCCTTTGTCTATTATAAGTGAAATAATTTGTGGGTTTTGTTGTTAAATGTTCAAATTCATTATACATTCTGGATGAAAATCCTTTGTCAGATAAACAGTGTCACCAACATTTCCCTAATTCTTTTGGCTGCTGCTTCATTATGGTGACTGCTTATTTTGTTGTATAGAAGCTTCTCAATTTCATATAACCTCCCCAGCTCCATCTCCCCCCACTTCCCTCCCCCACCCCTACTTCCACCCCCACCAATAATTGTAATTGGCCACACTGGTGTCTTGAATTGTTTTCCTGTTGTCTTGATAGATTCAGGTCTTACAATGAAGTCTGTGAGGCTAGCCATGCTGGTGCGTGCCTTTAATCCCAGCACTCAGACCAGGCCAGTCAAGGTTACATAGTCAGACACTGTCTCAAAAACAAACAAACAAAACTCCCAACCAATTAGGTCTTTGATCCATTTTGAGCTTATTTTTGTACAGGGAGGGATATATGGTCCATGTTTCAATCTCTCCTTGTAGATACTCCATTTTCTAAGCACTATTTATTAAAGGGAGTGTTGCCTTTTACCCAGTAATGTTCTTGGCACCATTGCTAAGAGTCAGTTGGCTGCAAATATGTGAGGTTATTTCTATATGCTTCATTGAAATCCATGGATTAGTATGACTATTCTTTATGGCACTGTAATGCTGTTTTGATTACTATGGCTTTAGAGTATATTTTAAAGAGAGCTAGTATTATACCTCCAGCTCTGTTCCTTTTACTCAAGATTGTCTTAGCTAGTTTTCTATCTTTTGTGCTTCTGTATTAATTTTAGAATGTTTTTCTAGTTCTGTGAAACATGCCATTGGTATTTTGATGGGTACTGAACTGAAGCTGTAAATCACGTTAGGTGGATGGATATTTTGGCAATATTCTTCCTTCCCTATAACCAATGAATGTGAGAGGTCTTTCCAATTTTGAGTTTGTGTTTCCTTTTCAATTCCCTTTACCAGAGACTTGTAATTGCCATGGTAGAGGCCTTTCACTCTCTTAGGTAAATTCCTTTCTGTGTATCTTGCTTTCTTTGTAACTATTGTGAATGGCATTCTGTTCATTATTTCCTTTTTTAGGAGTTTTGTTATGATACACTAAAATGTTTTGATTTTTGTTTTTGTACGCTGACTTTGTATCCTGCAGTTTTACTGAATTTGTTTATCAAGTCTAACAGTCTTCTGTGGACTCTAGAGGTTTATTATTTTTTAAATAGGTAAAATCATAACCACAAGCGGTAATAATTTAACTTTCACCCTACTTGTGTGGTTTTTCCTTTCCTTTCTTTCTCTTGCTAACTAACTCCGAGTAATACTTCTGGTACCATGTTGGATGAGGGTAGTGGGGCTACACATCTTTATCTTGTTCTAGAGCAGTGGTTCTCAACCTGTGGGTCTCGACCCCTTTTGAGGGTTGAACGATTCTTTCACAGTCACCTAAGAGCATTGGAAAACACAGATATTTACATTACAATTTATAATTGTAGCAAAACTACAGTCATGAAGTAGCAACGAAATAATTTTATGGTTGGCGGTCGGTCACCACAGCCTGAGGAGCTATATTAAAGGGTTGTAGCATTAGGAAGGTTGAGAACCACTGTTCCAGATCTTAGTGAAAAGTTCAGCTTTCCTCTCAGTATGATGTTGGCCAAATGTTATGTATGGCTTTTATGTATTGGCTCCTAGATCCAATTTGTGCACTTTTTTTTTTTTTATCATGAGCAGAAGTTGAATGGCATTGAATGCTTTTCCTGTATTATGGAGAGCTTATACACAGATCTGCAGGTGTTGAACTGTTCTAGCATCCGCAGGGAAATCCTCTGGTTATGATGAACAGTCTTATTTGGTCTTGTTGGGTTAGAACTGCTAGCGTTCTGCTGAGTTTTGCGTCTATGTTCACTAGAGATGTTAGTCTATCAGCTTGTTTTTTCTTGTATCCTTCTCTGGCTATGGCATCTGTTAAAATGACTTTGGAAGAATTCTCTCTGTTTCTGACTTTTGGACTACTTTGAGAAGAGCTGGTTTTAGCGCTTCTGGCTGGTTGGAGGGGCTCCCAAGTGACTGGCTACAGACGAGAAAGCAGCAGAGAGCCACCGAGGCAGAAAAACGTCAGCACTGGCTCCTTGTTAGGTTGAGGCTGGCCCTCAGGGAGCTGGCTGAGGGACAAGGCAGTGGCAGGGAACCATGGTAACTGCTCTGCGGTGGCCGCTTGAAGTCCTGGAACAAGAGTCCTCCAAAGTTGGAGGGAGCCGATGAGGACAGAGACAGATACGGTGGTTGAAAAGAAAGAATGTCTCCCTTGAAGAACCTAGAAAGAATGTTGTTACCACCTGACAGCTTATTTTAACCCCACTTTCTGACTTTGAGGATGATATGCTAATGCATTTGCACTCTTTCAAACGATCAAGTCTGTAGCCACGTTGGCTGAGCCAATAGTAAACTAACAGCACAGGTTTTAGTGACAATCCAGAGCTGGAGTATGGTGTGCTAAAGCCTGTGTGGACTGGCTGGCTGATGTGGAAGTGTGGAGTCGGGATGGACTCGACTACTGTGTCAAGAGCTATACATCTTCTCCCAGCATGGCCTCGCTCCCTCACCTTACAGCGTCTCCACCGCGGCAGACAAGGAGAGAGCTGGACCAAACATGACCTTGTATTACCTACCTGTTCGGCCTTCAGCCTGGACTTCCTTGCTAAAGAGGCCTCCGCTGACGGTGAGGATCTGCATCTTGTATTTCTTGCCGGGCGTCAGATCTTCAAATTTGTGCTGCTTAGCGGTAGCCGGCTCCGACGTGTTGCTCAGGAGAACCCCATTCTCATTTAGAAGCAGGATATCGTATCTTTCCGCCACACCGACAGCTTTCTGCCAACTTAGCGTTAAGGAGTTACTGCTGTAGGCATTGTCTGCGGCGACTCCCTGGACAGACGCGGGGACTTCGAAGAAACAAGAAAAGCAAGAAAATTCAGGTTCGACTATTCAGGGGAAAATACTCAATTAAGGAAAAATCCTCTAAAACCAAAGCGCACAACTACGCTTTCTTTCCTTAAAAATAATTTTGAAAAAAACAAATGAAATTTTGGAAAGTGCATAGTTCTGAAGAGTTCTGTTTATAAATAAAGTTTGAAACATCTTTTAGCAAGTGTACATTTTCCCCAAGCACATTTAATTAAAAAAAAAACTCTATTAAGACAAAAAAGTACAAAGCAAAGATGAGAAATGCTTATGAAACTGCCGTGAAATGTACACATTTAGGTAGTTTTTAAATTAGATTTTCATCAGTTTGCTAAGTCCATTCGTTCACTGTTCTATTGCAGAGAACCATGGAGCACTCTACTATCTGGGTCTTCACCAGCTATGAGCTCACCTGTCTGCCCGGGTGCATCTATCTGGTTGCTCAGGGACCCACTGACAGAAGCAATGGAGATCCTGTACTTGGCCCCGGCTTCCAGCCTGTGAAAAGTGTGCTCTGAGACGTGCTTAGAGATAGTCTGAGATTGAACCTTCTCATTCTGCCTGAATGCTGACACCACATAGGAGTCAACATCTCCACTACCAGGGGTCCAGGTTACCATCAATCTATCTGTGGCTCCGTCGGCAGAAATGTGAATATTTTTGACAGTACTGGGAACTGGAAAAGAAAAGAAATTTAAAAACCATCATTTAAAAAAAATGAACTGTGAGAATATTCAACTAAAGTTTCCAAGCTACTCTGGGATGTGGTTCAATGATACAGAACATGCAAGGCCTTGGGCTCCATCCCTAGAGCCTCCCTAGGTTATGCTTTTGAATAGTTTATCATTTCTGAAAGAATGCATGTGGAAAAAAATACCAATTCCCCCCCCACCTCAACTCTTCTGCTGGAACAGAAGTTAATGGGAGAAAGTTCAGATGCAGATCAAGAAATGAAAACATTAGCCATATATTGAGAGGTGGTTAGACTGTCTCTATCCAAGACTTGGTTTTCTTATTTTCTAGCTATGTGATAATAGGCAAATTATTTAACCTCTATAAATTTCTTCATAAGAAAAAAATGTCAATGGTGATGATAGTAATGAGTCATAGGTTTATGAAGACTGGACAGGATATATATTGCTGTGGGGCTGTCCCCCAATAAGCTATCAACTTAATTATTAAATAAGTATGATAGTTACTAAAAGAATTCCAAAGAACTGACACCCCAGCAGGAGAGTTATTTACTAAATATATAATATAATCTGTGTGTCCCAGAAGCCCCAATTAGGCACATCCATTCAGTGTTATTTCTCGGAAAGATTCCTTGCCACATCCACATCATAATATACTTTTGTTAATCTTGCCTGACAATATCATTATCACTCTCAGGACAACGTTATGCTTCTTACAATCCCTCATTTATCTAAGTCTTAATCTAAATACTTGCATTATCTAAGATCTTAAATACATCACTGTGTCCACTCAGGCTCAAGAACAGTACTTCAAATTACCCGTGAGGCCCTCAATGAAGGCTGACTGCTGAACATCGCCACTGATGGTCAGGACAAGGATTTTGTAATGGCGCCCTGGTATGAGGGCAGTGAACTGATACTCAGTTGCAGTGTTCACAAGGTGAATAGGAGGAAAGACCTTCATATCATTGAAGAGCAGCTGGACCTCATACTGGTCAACGTCCCCACTGGCTAGTGACCAAGTCACATGGAGGTTTTCAGTGCTCCTGTTGAGAAGTCTGAGGTCCTTCACAGGCTCTGGGACTAGGGAGAGAAATGAAAAGATATTTGAGGAATGGGACCGATCAAGTTTACCTACACAATCTATGAATCCCACTCAAGGAACTGCCAAACATCTCTCTCCCCCTGGAAAATCTTGAGTTACTTCATGCATAATTAAGTAAGAAAAATTGAAAGCAACTACTTAAGTTGTGATTCCCCCCCCCCCCCGACATAAATCTTATGTTACATGTTGGTAGAATATAATTATAAGATGAGTTATGCTCTCAGTCAGAAGATAAAACAAGATGTCTAGAATTTTAATGTCTTGATGCAAGAAGACAGGGAAGAAAAATGAGACACGTGTTTTTTTTCCTCCATCACTCTGCTTGCTTTTATCTACCAATAAATATTCTATAATAGTAGGCCATTGCTTAGCTGAATGATGTAAGCCCAATGTAGAGATCCACAGAGGTTTCCTAGTGAGAACTTACTCAGGGTCTGAGAATCTGAGCTTGCTTTACCCAGCAGGGCTGCATAAGGGGATGATTTGACCACGGGCATGATTACCAGGTGTTTGGAAGGGTCTGCACGTGGCTGTGTGGTGCACTTTGATCTAGCAAGGAGGTCGTTTGCCTTGCTCCTCGGCATTGTTATAAAAAATCCTTTCGAATAAATGGAAAAGGATGTTGGGTATTGACCCAGGTCCTCCCAAAGCTATCTAGTGTTTCTGTCTTTCTCCTCTTCACTATCTATCTAATGTTTTCTTATCCCTCTTTCCTCCTCATAAGAAACCTTGAAAAGGTGGGAACCGGCCTCCCACAGAGGGTACCAGAACTTGGGACTTGGGTACAGAGGTATTTAAGTACTTGGTACTTGGGTCCTTACTTAAGAGAGAGAAGGGGGCACCATGGAAGCAGCTGTACATGTCCAGTTATGAATTAAGGTTAAGGCAATGGTATTCTATTTTTCGGGAGTAAAACTGTATATAGATAAAGCAGAGTGGCTAAAAGTTAAGCCGAAGCAAGCAGTGAAAATTAGGCTGCAGCAAGTATCTCTCTGTCTAAATTTCTTCTCTCTCTCTCTCTCTCTCTCTCTCTCTCTCTCTCTCTCTCTCTCTCTCTGTTTCTGTCTCTGTCTCTCTGTCTCTCTGTCTCTCTCAATTTCTATCTACTAAATTAGGTAAAATTACAGGTTTTTTTTTTTTTTTTTACACCTGTCAGAATGGCTAAGATCAAAAACACTAATGATGACAGTCAGTGTTGGAGAGGATGCGGAGCAAAGGGAACTCTCCTCCACTGTTGGTGGGAATGCTAACTTGTACAACCACTGTAGAAATCAGTATGGCAGTTTCTCAGAAAACTGGGAATCGATCTACCTCAAGACCCAGCCATACTACTCTTGGGCATATATCCAAGGAATGCTCAATCATACCACAAAGAAACATGCTCAACTATGTTCATAGCAGCACTATTTGTAATAGCCAGAACCTGGAAACAACCTAGATGCCCGTCAACCGAAGAAGGGATTAAGAAAATGTGGTACATATACACAATGGAGTACTACTCTGCAGAGAAAAACAATGACAGCATGAAATTTGCAGGCAAATGGATGGAACTAGAAAATATCATCCTGTGTGAGGTAACCCAAACCCAGTAGGACAAACATGGTGTGTACTCACTCATAGGTGGATACTAGCTATAAAGCAAAGAACAATCAGACTGCAACCCACAGAACCAGGGAGGCTACATAGCAGGGGGGACCCTAGCATGACTGTGGCTTAGAATAAGTTTTGGTTTTACTCAAAACAAACAAACAAACAAATAAACAAAATTACAGGGTTTAGGTATAGGGATATGGTATAGGAATGAACTTAGGGTAAGAGTAGAATTTCCCTAGTGCCAGACCTGGTGCACAGAAAAGTGTGTCCAGAAATGAGCAGCCACTGCGGTCTTAGCAATCTGAGAAAGAAAAGCCAATATGGGGCAGGGAAATAGTAGGCAGATGTTTGTATATTTACTTGTAGAGTTTGAAAAATACGAGAGTTAAGGCAGAACAGCAATAAGTACAGAGGTTCTTGGAGTTCACAGAGGAACTGTGTCCTTGGTTTTCCGACTATGGGACTCTGGATGCAGACTCATGGGGGAGAATCAGAGTCGAAATGCAACAATGTTTTGAGGAGCATGGGCCAGAAAAGATCCCAGTGGAAGCTTTTGGCCTGTGAGCACTAATTTGGAATAGTTGGGATCTGAGTCCTGAGCAGCAGGGGGGAATTTTCCCTGAGGTGGACATAAGAGAAACAAAATCTTCTGTTTTGCTGGAGCTGCTGCTAGATGGGGATGCTTTTACAAAATCCTTCAATCAGCGTCAGTTCCCTTTTGGCCACGAAGCTGAGTTTAAGGAACAGAAGTTTTAGGATGAGACAAGGGAGGAGCTGAAAAGCTTGGGAGATTTAGTAATTTCTCTTTCTGAAAAACTGGAGGCTCTTCAGGTCTCCCCTTATCAGAAGGGTACTCATCTTCCTTCTGTAGTGGCAGAATTAGACTCACCTGGGGGGGGGGGGTCTATCAGAATGGAAAAGTTGCCCATAGTTGCCCTATCACAAAAAACCTCCTGGAGCATGGCAAACCCTCTCTGCTAGTCCTGTGTCTCCCTTTTAAGCCAGTATTAGAGAAGCAGCTGGCAGAGGGGAGGAGGTGCAAGGATTTCAAATATTCCCTGTGATTGAGCAGCAAGACGCCCAGGGTAATATCATGTCGGTGCATGTTCTGATTCCATTTAAACAACTTAAGGAACTAAAAACGCATGCAACCAGTATGGCCCGACCACCCTGTTTACATTTGCTTTGTTAGAAAGCCTAGGTCTAGAAGCCTTGCCTCCTGGGGATTGAGAACAGATGGCCAGAGCTTGCCTGTCAGGCAGAGATTATTTACTGTGGAAAAGCGAGTTTGTAGAGCAATGTCAGGCCACAGCTGAAATAAATTGTGTCCAACAGATTCCCATTACTTTTGATATGCTTACTGGAGAAGGTCTTTATTGGGAGACAGGTCAGCATTTAAATTTTGATGTGGCAGTGTATGCTCAGGTTAATGCAGCTGCCCAAAGGGCCTGGAATAAGCTTCCATCATCTGGAAGACAGACTGAGGATTTATCTAAGATAAGGCAAGGGCCTGATGAATTGTTTCAGAACTTTGTCTCTAGGCTAATGCAGACAGCAGGCAGGTTAATTGGGGATTCAGAAACTGGACTTTTGCTTGTTAAACAGCTCACCTATGAAAATGCTAATGCCACTTGTCAGGCTGCTTTGAGACCTTTTAGAAAGAAAGGAAACATCTCTGACTATGTTCAACTTTGCTCAGATATAGGGAGAGCCCTTGTATAATCAGGAGATAGTCATGGCTGCAGCAGTACAGGGAAAAAACAGTCAAGGATGTTCTTTACCAGCAAAGAAATTATGGCTCATGGCAAGGGGGAGCTGTCAGAACACTGGGAAGCTGCTTTTGGTGTGGCCAGATGGGACACCAGGTCAAGAGGTGTCCTGAATGGGGAAAAAGCTTAAGGGCAAATAAGTAACCTGGATTGTGCCTGAGATGCAAAAGAGGGAAGAAATGGGCTAGTGAATGTCTATCAAGGATGGATACCCAGGGGAATCCTTTTCAGGAAAACAGATGGAGGGGCCAGCCCCAGGCCCTAACAGAGTAGATTTCTGGAGTAATTCTGCAGTCTGTCTCCCAGCAAAGAAATTTACTCAGGACCTCTACCGAGCAACCCCAGGCAGTGCTGTATTAGATCTCAGCTCTTCCATCTATACAGTTTTGACTCCTGAAATGGGGATGTAGACCCTCCCCACTGGTATTTATGGGTTTTTGCTGGAAGGCACTGTAGGGTTATTGCTGGGGGAAAGTAGTACCACCATGCAGGGGATGTTTATTGCTCCTGGAATAAATGGTGCTGATTACATTGGAGAAATTAAGGTGATGACTCACTCACCTAAGGGAATATCTGTAATAAAAACAGGCCAGAGACTTGCACAGTTAATTTTGCTTCCTCAGGTGCAAACAAGAAATCCAGTTAAAAGGGATGAAAGAGAAGAAGCTGGATTTGGTTTATCAGATGCCTATTGGCTACAAGCCATAGGTCACAGCATCCAGAACTCACTTTGGTTATAAACGGAAAAAGCTTTGGTCTTCCAGACATGGGTGTGAATCTGTCTGTTATTACTGCTAGTCAATGGCCTTCCATGTGGCCAAAGATGGAAACTATGACACAGCAGTAAGGGATTGGTCAAACTCAGTGTCCTGAGCACAGTAGCAATGAACCTTCCTGGAAAGATGAGGAAGATCATGAAGGAATTTTTTGGCTATACATTGTCCCTCACTTGCCTGCAAATTTGTGGGTTTGAGATGTTATGAGCTGTATGGGAATATATTTATATAGTCCCAACACAGTCATCACTAAACCAAAGGTTCCTGACCAGGACTTGGTAAAAAATAGTGATGGTCAAATGTCATCTTTGCTCTCTAAAGAAAGGACTAATGGGGATGGATTAGAGTATTTTAGGAAGGGTTATTGAATAGCCTGTACTCCATGCAGATCCTATAACTTAGAAATCTGGCCATCCGGTGTGGGTAGATCAATAGCCCCTAACAGAAGAAAAAAAAAATACAAGCCATCCATCAGTTAGTACAGGAACAGTTGGATGGTGGCCATATTGAGCCCTCTAATTCTCCCTGGAATTCTCCTATCTTCCTGATCAAAAAGAAGTCAGGGAAATAGAGATTATTACAGAATTTAAGAAAAATTAATGAAGTCATACAGCCAATGGGAGCTTTGCAGCCTGGATTCCTATAGCTATACAAAAGGATATTTATAAAATTATTTTGGATTTAAAAGATTGTTTCTATACCATCCTTTTGGCTCCTCAAGATTGTCAAAGATTTGCATTTAGCATTCCATCAGTTAATTTTAAAGTGCCCATGAAAAGATTTCATTGGAAGGTTTTGCCCCAGGAAATGGTAAATAGCCCAACATTGTGTCAGAAATTTGTAACTCAAGCAATCCAAAAGGTTAAGATCAGTTTCAGCAAGTTTATATTATTCATTATATGGATGATATTTTGCTTACGCATAAAGATGAAGAAATTTTGTTTGATACCTTTGGATAGCTTCAGCATTGCCTCACCCATGCATGGTTAATTATTGCTCCAGAGAAAGTGCAGACAGCTACCTTTTCAGTATCTAGGAAATATATTATTTCCCAAGGAATTAAAGCCTCAAAAAATGGAATAAGAAAGGAAGGGTTAAAAACTTTGAATGATTTTCAAAAGTTATTAGGGGACATTTAATGGCTATGACCTTATTTAAAATTATCTATCGGTGATTTGGACTTTTTAAAAGGAGATAGTGATCCTAATTCACCCAGACAATTAACTGAAAAAAGTAGACAGGTTCTTTTATAGATTGAGAGTGTTATTCAAAACCAGCAAGTATGATATATTAATTATGATCTACCTTGGCATGCATATATCTTGCTCTCTAGACATACTCCTACAGCAGTATTATGGCAAAATGGTCTTCTTTCATGGTTACATCTTCCTGTTTCACCAGCTAAGGCATTAAATCCATATTATGAAGCTGTAGCTTGTTTGGTACAGAAAAGCAGGATTGAATCTGGACATTATTTCGGTAAAGAACCAAGTGTGATCAGTGTTTCTTTCACAAAACAGCAAATTGATTGGCTTTTTCAAATAATTATTCTTGGGCAATTGCCTTTTCTCAGTTTTTTAGGTCAAACTGATAATTAGTTTCCAGTTGATCAATTGTTACAATTCACCCAAATACATTCATTTATATCTCCTAAGGTTGTGATGAAAGATCCCATAAGAGATGCTATGCTAGTTTTTACTGATGGTTCCTCCAATGGGAGAGCTACTTATGTTATCAATGGCAAAAGTTACATAGTTCAAACAACTCCAGCTTCAGTGCAGATAGTAGAATTGACAGCGGAGACTACAGCTTTTCTGTTTCTTGTAGATAGTTCATTTAATTTATATATAGATAGTCATTATATTTATAGAGCTCTTCAAGTTATAGAAACTGTTCCATGCATTGGGACTAGTAACACTCAGGTTAAGAGGCTGTTTTAAAAAATTCAAGATGCTATTCACCAAAGAAAGCTACCATGCTTTGTGGGTCTCATTAGAGCCCATTCCAATCTTTCTGGCCCTTTAGCTGATAGTAATGTGTCAGCTGACAAATTAACATGGATGATCACCTTATCCTAAGTAGAATTAGCTCAATAGTCACATGCTTTTCATCATCAAAACAGCAAAAGTCTAAGAAAGCAATTTAGTCTTACTAAAGAAGTTGCTCGATAGATAGGTAAACAATGTGTGGTATGTCCAAAGTATTTTCCTATACCTCACTTAGTGGTAAACCCTCAAGGTCTTCTTCCTAATCATTTATGGCAAATGGATGTCACTCATATTGTAGAATTTGGCAAATTAAAATATGTACATGTGACCATCAACACTTATTCAGGATTTTTAATGGCCAGAGCAGTCTGGAGAAGCTACAAACCATGTGATTGCACATTGCCTGAAATGTTTCTCCTATATGGGGACACAAAATATTATTAAAACTAATAATATTTCTGGATATAGTAGTAAAGCATTTCAGCAATTTTGTTCCCAATGGCAAACTGAGCATAAAATAGGCATTCCTTATAATCCTCAAGGACAAGGCATCATTGAAAGCACCCATGGCAGTCTCAAGATGCAGCTTCAAAAAACTGAGAGTGGGAAATTGCACCCTCAGTCACCACATAATGCACTGAATCATACTCTTTTCACTCTGAATTTTTTGAATGTGGATGTCCATGAGCAATCTACTGTGGATAGATTTTGGCATGATGGCACCCGAGTGACTTTTGTTCAGGTGAAATGGAAATATCCTTGCTCAGGATTATGGAAGGGTCCCGACTCTGTTTTAATACGAGATTGAAGGCATGTTTGTGCTTTTTCACAAGATGAAAATGAAGCTCCATGGCTGCCTGAGCACTTGGTGCGGTGAGTGGAACAGAGGAATGTCAGCTCTGATGACACCATAGCTGCTGGTGTTCCTCTAGAGGAGTTGGAGTGAGAGCAGCTGAATCAGTGTTCTTGATCCACTGATGTTCCACCCTGCAGTCTGGGGAAAGCAGGAGACTAAGGAATGCCACCCCCCCAACCCCAGACTGCTGAGAAGGAGTTTGGGATAAAGGTTTTGTCACTATTTGGTAATCAAGGACTGAGACTGTGAAAGCTAGAATGTAAATGGAGCCCAGAGCCACACCACTTCTGGTTGCTAGCAGCAAACCACTGTGTGGCTCCTTTAAGAGACAGTTTCCTGACTCCTACTAGCTGAGCAGAAAGCTTTTCAAAGAGTTTTACAGCTGCTCAGTACAATAACTCCACCTTCACCCTAGGGTAGCTCTCCTAGGGAAGGCTACCGAAAAACGCAGAGACTTGTTTGGACTGGGTTGTTGCACTGCAACAAGCTTTGGCAATGGGACTGCTATACAAAGACCCCAGAGACACTGATGAGTTAGACTCTGATTTCAAACTTTCAGGGGAACTTTATTTATTTATTTATTTATTTATTTTGGTTTTTCGAGACAGGGTTTCTCTGTGTAGCTTTGCGCCTTTCCTGGAACTCACTTTGGAGACCAGGCTGGCCTCGAACTCACAGAGATCCGCCTGGCTCTGCTTCCCGAGTGCTGGGATTAAAGGCGTGTGCCACCACCGCCCGGCTCAGGGGAACTTTAAAACTGCTGTCAGAACTGACTTTGAACTTCAAACTTCAGAAATGTAGCAGTTTTTTTATTTCACCTACAATTTTAACTGTGGTGACTCATGATTCATGTACCCTCTGTCCTGTTAGAAGAAAATATAAGCAGTTCTGTTAAGAGATCACTTCCAGATGTTTGCTAAAGTTTGTAAAGTGTAAGTAGTCCTGTTGAGAGTTTGCTTTTGGATGTAAGTTTGTAAGAATTGTAAATATGTATTGTAATATTCTTGCTAGAATTATGTTAACCTGTTGATATTGATGAACTGTGGTTTGGTGAAGCTAAGGGAGTCTTTAGGTTTGATGTGGTTGCATCAGGAGTTTACAGATTTATTTGATGCAGTTGCATCAAGAGTTTATTGATTTAAAAAAGAGCTTGGTGCAGCTGAGGCTGATATAGACATCTTAGACCCATTCAAAAATGATTTGACCACTGGTGTAGTTATTAGATGTTTGGAAAGGTCTACACTTGGCTGTGCAGTGTGCTTTAATCTAGCAAGGGGGAGGTCTTTTGCCTCATCCCTTGGCATTATTATAAAAAGCCCTTTTGAATAAATGGAAAAGGCCATTGGGTATTGACCCAGGTCCTCCCGAAGCTGTCCTTTGTTTCTGTCTTTCTCCTCTTTGCTATCTTTCTATCTAATATTTTCTTATCCCTCTCTCCTCCTTTTAAGAACCCTTGAAAAGGTGGGAGCTGGCCTCCCACAGCCTGAGATGAGAGTTATTGGGATTATAGTTGAGTAGTCAGAAAGCAGAAGAAACTCAGGATTTCCATGAACTTACTACTAGTCTGGTCACCTATACTTCTGATAACCCCTCCACTTACTTGTTCTTCCATTCCCTTGTTCACTAGCTTCATACTGTCCGCTTTTGGTACCGACTGTGACACTATACAGGCGTCCAGGGATGAGCTGAACAAATACACACTCGTTTTCTGACTTTGGAATGACTTTGGTTTGAATGAAGCTGTTTTTGTTTTTGATGGTGACTTCATAGTGGTCGAAGTCTCCGGTGGCATGGACCCAGGACACCTTTAAGTAGTCACTCCTGGCAGAGTTGCTGACGCTGATTCCCTGGACCTTGTCAGGCACTGGAAAAGAGAACAATGAAAGCTTGAGTGGTTCTGGGAGAGCAGCTGATCAATGATACCAACCTGAGACAATAAAACAAACAAGCTAGTTTTTATTGTGTGCATTTAAAAGAAAAATCTCAGACCTGTACATCACAAAGGGGAAATATGGTTATGTTACTTAAAATGACCTTTTAGCAAAACCTGATGAATACATTCTAATCTAATAATAACCAACAGAATGTCTCTTATAAGATGAAACATTAAAATAATAACTAGTGCCTAATATGAAGGATGGTGCAGATATTAATGACCATGGCATATCTTGGTGGCTCAAGTTGCCAAGAAAAAGAGGAAACTTGTATGAGTACATATATAAAGAGATGTTATGAGTCACTAGTCATCAAAGAAATTCAAACCCAGACCCCAGTGCAATGATATTCTGTTTTCCTTGGGCAAAATAGAAAACTGGACCCAGCCAGCTATGGGAGATGTCTTTCATGTCCTTCCACAGAGATTACATATTGAACTGTTGTGTATACACAGTGAACTATCACACAGTTCTCACAATTCATTTCTTATGAACTCGAAACACAGACCTTTGGGTCTCTTGCTTTTCATATAAAAATATGTACTGTGAGTGAATCTAAGCAACACAATGATAATTTTGAAAATTCAAGTCCCTGAAAGATTACATACTTCTTACATACATAAAATGCCTTCTTATGTTAAAACAACTGAGAAATTAAAGCCTTATTAAACTAGGACTGTACATAAGTAAGCTATGCAAGAAAGAGATGAGCATGATGAGTCAGGATGTTGGCTATCGTGGGATGGATTAGTTAGGCATGAACCATGTGATTGGATACAGATTACTGTCAATGTCCTAACTAGCTTTTATTTTAGGCAGCGGTTTCTCGTGCCATTTTAAATTCATAAAAATTACTAGCGAGATGCCTAGAAAAATCAAAGTGTCAACTGACGTGTTTTTTTTTTTTTGAAGCAAGAACTATGACTAATGCTATTTTGTCAACCTGAGTCTGTTTCCAATAGATATATAAACAAACGATTCCATGGGCCGATGTTTTCCTTCTCCATAAATAGGAGAATGCACTTTACTAGGAACACTGCAAAATGCAGCCGTTCTGGTGTTAAAGGATGGTCTAGTTTTCAATTTAGGGCTGAATTTTGATTCAAGAATAAATGACAAGTCCTCTTTCTCTTGTGTGTGGGGTGTATATACATGTCACATGGTGTGTGCGTGTGTGTGTGTGTGTGTGTGTGTGTGTGTGTGTGTGTGTGTGCTTGAGCAAATGTAGAAGCCGGAGATTAGAATGTTCCTTGACTTGTTCTCCACCTTATTTTTTGAGAGAGGCTCAGTCACTGAACCTAGAACTTGTCAATCTGGCTGGGCTGGCTGGCCAGTTATCTCCTCCTATCCGCTTGTCTCTGCCTCCCCCAGCCCAGGCCCAAAGCTCGACTGTCACAGATGTGTGGCACCATGCCAAGCTTTTATGTGGGTGCTAGACATCCAAACTCAGGTCCTCATGCTTGCGTGGCAGTCATTTTGCGACTGAGCCATCTCTGCCCCCGTGTCTACTTCTATTTGATTAGAAGCAGACATGGATATTCACAGGGGGAAGCATTGACAAGAGGCCTGTACTTGATCCGAGCACCAAGCCTCTCTTCCAATTAGCTGGGTTTTTTAGCTCGTTTGAACACCTCTAGGCCTGTAGGAGTTGGGTTTACGTCACAGGATGTCTGCTCTGGCATATGCCAAGCCCATGTCCTTTTCTTTTCCTTTCTCCCAAATCATAAAACAGCCAGAAACTCCATCATTTTGGGCACTTAAACCCTATTTTTTTTATGATGCTTTTATACAGGTTGTATTGATATCTTCTGTTGGATTATATTTACTGATCGGCTTTATATTAGAACAGAGTACACCACAGGTCTGGAACAAAGACAGGGCTTTACCTGAGACCAGTTAGAGTTCTGTCAGCATTTAGCCATGGCAGAGATGAGAAATTCTGAAATGGCACTGTAGGCACAGACTAAGAATGGTCGGTGATTTGACAACTTACTGAAGGCAAAGCAATTACTACAGGAAGGAGAAGTAGCCGAGCATGGTGCTAAGTCAATAAAGGACTCTGCAGGTGGAACTGGAAGTCATTTGTGAGAACTGTCTTAATGCACGGTGAGAGGATGTAACACAGGATTAGAAACATTGGTCTGTTCACCCACATGGAGGAGAAGAGCATTAGAAACGTTAAAGAGCATTAAGACAGCCAGCCTAAATCAGCCCCGCAGCAACTCAGACACGAGCCTCCTGTTAGAGTCATTGGCCTCTGTCAGTCAGGCACAAAATCCAAGTTCACACTGTTCAAGAGTCAAGATGCTGTTTTGAGCAGAAAATAGCTTTTCTCACATTTGGGAAAATCTTAGCAAAAGGCCTTGCAATATTAGAGTCATGTGGATAGAGAATTCTAGTGAGGTGGGTGGACAGGAAGCCACAGATTGGTAGTGAGGAGACATAACCTTAATTCCTAGTCAGTTTTAGGCCCCGAGTTGATCAATATGATGCTCAATAAGGCTACTCTGGGAGTGAAAATCGGCTCCTCAGGTCTAAGTCACAGCTGTAATTATCGGTATAATTAACTTTAGGTTATTTGGTGGTAGAGAAAAATCTCTGTTCCCTAATAGTGCTTCTAAGTCTGGTTTGATGTAATAGCTGAACTTTGCCACAGTTGAGACACGTGACCTTGGAAAAGCCACACTTGGTTTCTGGGACTTTCATGATCTCCAAATAAGAAGCCAGAAGGACCATTTCAATGGTAACCATGCAAGCAGGTGGCTCTTAACAGGGGACAGGAGGCACAAAGTCTATGAGATAGAAAGCTATGTACTTCATCCTCAAAGACGCAGGGGCTACAGTGATGGCTAAGAGGTCAAGAGTGCTTACTGCTCTTACCGAGGACCTGAATTTGTTTCCCAGCACCCGTACCAGCTGACTCACAACCACTCGCAACTCCAGCTCCAGGGGATTTGATACCCTCTACTAGACTTCATGAGCACCTGCACTCATGTGCATATATCCACGCAAAGACACACATAATTCAAAAATACTGAAAACAAGCATTAAAAGAAATTGCCGACCCTTTCTTACTCCTCACAACTTTATGGGTTACTATGTTTCTAGGGTCTCCTTGTGGGCAATCGGGTGGAAACCCTTGATTCTGATTGTTCATCTCCCAGGAAGGCACCAAGTTCCTACTTAGCCGCAGCATCTAGGCTCACTAACAGGATGACGTCATTGTCCCAGATGATCATGGGAAAAGAATAGTTTCAGGTGCAAGAGTCAACCCAGAGTCCAGTGGGAAAGACTTGACAAAATATTGATGTCAACCTTGAGCAGAAATTTCAGAAGTAAACCCCAGAAAAGTGTGAATGCATCGAGAAAAAACGGTGGCTGCCTATACTTAGTTCCTTCCGGCACATCAAAGACCTGTCGTTCATCTGCTAAGAATTTAGCTCCCTAGTCTAGGAACTATAAAGAGTACCATTTTTACCTTGTGTGCAAAGGAGGCACAGGAGTCTTGACTGACACGTATTTTGGGAAAGACTATAGAGCTGAGAGTTTTGTGGGCTCTGGAGTGAATCAGACCTAAGTTTAAACCCAAGATCTAAAACGTCCCAGGTGCTCAACAACAGTAATAAACAGTTGGGCAAACGACTTAACTTTCCTTTTTTTTTCATTTTTCTTTTTTAAAAATTTATGTGCATTGGTGTTTTGCCTCCATGTATATCTGTGTGAGGGTGTCGGGTCCCCTGGAACTGGAGTTACAGACAGGTGTGAGCTGCCATGTGGGTGCTGGGAATTGAACTCGGGTCCTCTGGAAGAACAGCCAGTGCTCTTAACCACTGAGCCATCTCTCTAGTCCCTGACTTAATCTTCTTAACACTTGGTTTCCTAATCTGTAAAATAAGAATAATAATGATTATCTCAGAAAGGACTGTGTAAGGATTAGTTAGTATATATGAACCCATGTTCCGGTACTCAAAGAACACTCCCCAAACAGAAATATTTATTGTCCTATTTAAATATAATATGTGTTCTGGCTATGAAAGTTAGGGCAATCTTCCTGTAAATGTAACATATTGAGGGTTTTTTTTTTCCAGTTAAAATAGAAAGACTCCAGAGCAATTTTGTGATGTTGACTGCCTTTTATCCAGGACCACTGCAGGTCCATGATGCTCAGAACCACACAGAACTGCTCTGTGTCTGTAGAGCCCTGTACCCTCACAATTCTTACCTGTCCGTTCTTCGCTGAAGGCGTGACTTGCGTAATCGCCACTCCTGGTGGTTATGGTCACATTGTAGAGGCGGCCTGGGGTGAGGGAGCTGAAGGAACACTCACTCACAGACTTGGCTATGATGAGGGACTGAACCACCTTGCCATCGTGGGAGAGGGTCACCACATAGTTATCCACATCCCCAGGCGCTGGTAGCCAGGAAACACTGAGGTAATCATTACGGCCGGAGTTGTTGACTGTTACTCCACTCACACTGGAAGGGACTGTGAGTTCAAAAAAGAGGAAGAATTCTTCTTCAGAGAAAACGGAATCAGAAATCTGAGTTAACTATTGTGCTCAATGAAAACTTAGACTGGGAGATCTGAGTTGATCCAGGGAGTTAAGGAGGTACCAGGATCTCTAGGGGCTTTGGGAAGACAAGCCATCTTTCACCAAAAGGCTAATGGAAAAAACCAACCAACCAACAAAAACCCCACAAGGAGGCCTTTTAGACGCCTCATAACCCAAGCATGCTGCCACTGTGACTACGGGGTGTCTGTGTAGGGAGTGTTTTAGGAGGCATTTTATGGGAGTATGCCGGGAGGGTCTTGGTGGGAAAGGGAACACAGATTTTAACAGTCCAAATTAATCACTTTGAACCAAACTCATTAAAACAAAAGCCAAACAGACAAAAACAAAGATACTTGAGAGTAAAGGAGAAAAATTCCTCGGATTTTCTGAAAAACTTAGACTTGGTTGCCTTTGAACTTTCGTGTGACCAGGTTTTTTGTTGTTTGTTTGTTTGTTTGTTTTATTCCTGGGGCGTTTAATAGAAAGTTCACCTGGAGGCTCTATCCCTTTGTAAAGCATTTTCTGCCCTCTAGTGGCCAGAAGCCTAAAAGCACATCCTGGAAGCCTGTCCATCTGTAGACTGGGCAGAGGAAGCTACAGCCAGGAAAACTATCTTTCCGAGGTCAGACATGATTATCCTTTGCTTGTATTAGTTAGAGATCAACACCACAAACATTTGCCAAGAAATGTCAAATACTTTCCAGGTATATAAACGTGGAACAGACAGAGATAGATGGCTTAAGTTACAAGTTGAAAATGAGAGATTAGTAACTGGGGTATTGAGTAAGAAGTTCATTATGTACTGGAGATAAGTATCTAGTTCATAGTACTGCCTTTGGTGATGGCAGACTGAACTCTTACAGTGCACATAGTCTGCCCTGATGTGTTCATCACGGGCTGTTTAACTTTTAGCTGGCCATTTTCACATCATTGTCAGGGCTACTGCATCGCACATAAAAGACAGGGTTTGACTTGGTGAAACCTGAGTGTCCTTATAATCTAATACGCCCAAAGTCCATCTTACACACAATTGATGAGCTGTCCATATGCTATTTAGAAAAGATACAATTATCAGGAGTTTTTTTCCACCAAAGTACTCACTTGATTAAGATGAAATAGATACAAAAGTTACTTGGTATTTCTCTAGAATGAATATTTCCTCAAATTGGGATTAGATTGCACAAATATCTTTATATGTGTGTGTGTGTGTGTGTGTATGTGTGTATGTGTGTGTGTGTGTGTGTGTGTGTGTGTGTGTGTGTGTGTGTGTGTGTGTTTTGAAACAGGGTTTCTCTGTGTAGTTTTAGTGCCTGTCCTGGATCTCGCTCTGTAGACCAGGCTGGCCTCGAACTCACAGAGATCCTCCTGGCTCTGCTTCCCGAGTGTTGGGATTAAAGGCGTGTGCCACCACCGCCGGCCAAATAGCTGATATTTTAAATTTCAGTTCCTACCTTTTTATCTAGGCTGGAGAGGTTTTCGTGTGCCTGCTTCAACTCTGTGAAAGCTTATGTGAGGTCTAAGAAGACTTTTCAAAATTACTTGGATACTGAGAAATATATCAAGTATTTGAAGAAATGCTAATGGTTATCATTATGACTTTGGCCATTGAGTTATTTTATAATGTGCTGTGTAAAAACTGTAATAAACTAGAAAGTTTCTGAAATCCTTAGTCATTATGTGTATACAGTAGTATTCTATTTTCCCTTTCTCAGGACAACAGTTGAATTAACATTCATAATTTTTGTTCTCAAAATTTTATAATTATCCTTCATAGACTTTCTCATACACTTTATGAATGCTTCTTTTGTGTATCATGGACCAAATAGTGATATTTTTGATTATGCTTAAAATACAGGAATAAAAATGATTTATAAAATAAAGTCTCATTTATTCCCAATATTCACTGATTTCAAGTGATATCAGATACTATACTACTTTGGTACATTATAATGGGTTGGATAGCCCTTGTGGTATATTTATTAGTATTGTGGTAATTTTTCTCTTTTGGTGGTACTGGGATTGAAGCCAAGGTTTTGTGTATGTGAAACAAATGCTCTATCCCTAGGTCCATTCCCAGCTCTTTGTGATGTTTAAAATAGAAATTAACCTGGGACAGAGTGTGACTAGCTCATCAACTGCTTCCTTTCCTCTTAAAACTCATCTAGACCACATTTCTCAGCTTCCCCTACAGTCAGATGTAACTAGCCACAGCCACGCAACAGTTTCGTTAAGTGGAATGTGGGTGGAAAAGACACCTCTGCTTCCGGGCCATGTCTGATCTCTACCTTTATTCTCTGCAGAGGTGGAAAGAGCTGTGAGAATCTGGAGGAAGGAAACAGTCAGGTAGTAGGAGACTGGATCCCTGATTTCTACTTGGAGGAGAATCAATCGATAGAGTTGTCTGGTCAGGAGCAACCACATTGCACCATTGTGCAGCAGGACACAAGTCGGTCTAACCAGACTTAACACAGGCTGCAACTCACTGGAAGATCGATGCAAAGGCCTTCCCAGCTTTTCAGTCCTCACCCCAACTATACTACACTGAATCATGGTGCCAGTAACTCTCACCAGAAAAGAAAGAAGGTATCAAGAAAGACACAGGTGTCTTTCCTAAGCCTAGTGCCACAGAAAGGGAGCACTGGTATACATGAGTGAATTTCTATTAAGACCAAGAGACATGCATTCAGTTTCTTAGCTGCTCCTCTGAAATTAATGCAAGCAGTTAATTAAGTAGGTGAGATTGGTGATTTTGGAAAGAGATTTTTTCCATGACACCACAACTGATAATTAGTATCTGAGTACTGGGTTTATAGAGAAGCCTGAATCCAACTTATAATAATTATATAAAATGAAGAGGTCAAGGTTATTGAACTGATTCTGAGTTTAACCATTGCTATCAAAGCTTCAATTGGGTTTGTGTGTTTTTTCCCTCAGAAACTGGGACATAAATTTCATATAATATATGAAATAATACGTTATTACTTTTATGCGCTTTCAATGTATGATGTAGAAAAATTCCACTTGCTTTTTGGGCGCTGAGCTTCTCTGACACAGTAACCATAAGGATACTTACTTGTCATCTTAGCTCACAGTTTTATTTGACAAGGAACACTAGATGCCAGGAGCATTTTTTTGGGGGGGTGGGTGGCATTCAGCACTCAGCATTCGATGATGTTGCTTACAAAATATATATGTGACTGTTACAGGAGTGCAATGGTGTATTCCTGTTGTCCTAACTATTGGAAAGTCTGAGGCAGGAGGCTGGTATGAGCCAGAGAGTTCAGATCCAACCTGCGCAACATAGCAAGATTCTAGATATGCCACTTGAGAATTACATCAATTCAACTTTGACAGTGTGAAGTGACTATCATCTTGCTTTTATGTCTTGAAAATAAGACTATGTGCATGGAAGATAGTTCATTACTTGTTTAACTTTAAATTGAAAAAACAAAACAGTTTCAAAGGTAACCAACCCAAGAGTAGGGCTAAGTTCAGGCACCAGTGGTTACCGTGACTTGAAATGTTTTTTCTGGCTTTGATGTGGTTATTGGAAATACAAGAAAGCTGAGTATTCTCTCTTGTCCTCATGCTTCAGCCAATTTTCCATACCATGTACCTCTGTGTGTAAGGAAACCTGGCTTTTGGGAAGGAAGGAAACAGAGAGGCCTGATTTTAGGATGTTTAAAAACTTCCTGTTGGAGGCAGCTCCACATACTGTTGTATCTGGAAGTTGCAAACACGCATCTGCATTTCTTACCTGTTCTTCCTTCCGCCACCACCTGACGGGAAGAAATGCCTCCGCTCACCGTGGTCACCACCACCGAGTAGAGGCTGCCGGATTTCAGGGCGTGGAAACTGTATCTGCTGGTCTCACTGGAGACGCTCTCGTTTTTGATGACCACATTTTCATGGATCAGTAACACTTGGTAGAACTCTACATCTCCTAAGGCCTTTGTCCAGTTAGTGAACAGACTACTGGCCATCCCTTGGTTGGTAACATGCAAGTCAGTCACTTGGGCAGGCACTAAAAGGCAGTAGAAAGAAGATAAAAAATCATTACGCTCCGTCACTCCAAGGTAGTATAAGAATGAGGGGTCAAAATGGAGACAGACTAAAGTGCTATGGATAAAAAACATGGTTGTTTTTGTTTGTTTTGTTTTTGTTGTTGTTGTTTTTTGGCATGGGCTTTTCACCCTGTTTCTTGTGGCATATGGACATTTATTTCTCTACAGGGTTCAATCACTTCAACCAGCTGTTTATTCAACAACTTTCGATCAAAGTCAGTTAAGGTCTAATAATGAGACGATAATGCTTCTTAATGAGCTTTGACTTTGAAGTTTACATAACAAAGGCTGCTTCGTTAGAGAACCTTTTTATTTAATATGATCTTATCCATGCTTATTCTATAAGAACACAAAACCATGTAATCCACCAGAGCCAATGACTGTTCCTGGGTGGCAATGGTACCTTCAAGCTGGTAGTTAGGTTATGGTCTAACAAGTTGGTCTCTTCCTTATAAGTATGTTCTCCAAAGGGCTATTGTTATTGTTCATAAAAATGCCATAGTAATATAGGCTATAGAATATATAAAATAGTAACGACAATTATATTAAGGAGTGAATGCCTACTACCTTTCAGTTAGAGCAGAAGGCGTTTTAGAGGTTATATTATCTGATATGTGTAAGTGTCTATAAAGTTGATTTCATATTTCTTTTACTAATGAGGAAACCAAAGATCATAGAATATAGGCTTTCTAGCCTACACCACAGCTTGATAAATAAGCAGCCAGGTATCCAAGCTAGGGCTCTCTCATCTCAGCCTGTGACCTTTTTCTAAATTATCAATTATGGCCACTTCCAACCCATCGATCAGCTGATGGTCACAGATACTGAAGCTGGTTCTCTTTGTGCTTCTTTCTTAACTTACAATAATCAGAGCTTTAGCAGACTCCCTTCACAAAGTTCATTACCCTTTGTATTAAGACACAAACATGTTGGCCGAAAGTGTTACCATACATAGATCCTTAGAACCATCTGATTTAAAATTTATATGGGAAGTAAAGGAACATAATTATCAAAACAGTTAAAACAAAATAAAACAAAACCTCAAAAGCCCCACTAATCACAGAAATGAAGTTGAAAGACAAATATCATGTAATTTTACCAGAAAGTTATAGTAATCAGGACAGTATAAATAAAACTGGCAAAGGACAGATAGACAGACAGACAGACAGACAGATAAAGGGATGGAAAAGAATGGGAAGTCCAGAAAAAGATCAATGGATACATACATATATAGTCTCTCCCTTTATATACATATATATGTATGTTTAGTTTGAACTGTTTTGATAATTATAATTCCTTTACTTCTCATATGTGCATGCATATACATATGCAAACACACACATATATACATATACACATACATATATGTACTATACATATATGCATACATATGTACATATGCATCTATATACACATACATATATATGTATGTGTGTATAGATATGTATCTATGCATATAGATAAGTATGTGTATATATGTGTATATGCATATATATGTATATATATATATAGACTACATATATATAGCTAATTTTTAGAAACATTCATAGACAATTTAGTGAAGAAGGATAGCATTTCAACAAATATCTCTGGAATTATTAGATGTGCATATGAAAAAGGAAACCTTGACCTATATTAATATTAAATGCTATGTTAATATGAAAATGTTAAATATGAATTAATTAAAATGTAATACAAGAACGGTTTGTAGCCTACAGTGTAAGTCTGAGCTCTAAATATTCCAAGGAAGAGTCTCTGTGACCCTTTGTTAGGCAGAGTTTTTGAGTGTGCTACCAAAAGCACTGTCTATGAACGACCAAATTCCAGACATCAAAATTAAGCACCACTACTCACCAAAACACACTAAATTCAATAGTAAGAAAACGAGCCCCACACCGGAAGAAAACATTTTCAACACGGTGTTTCCAAATTGTGTGTAAGAATCAAGAAATCTCAAAACTTTTGTTTGTGGGGCTGGAGCGATTGGCTCTGTGGGTGAAGCCTGAGGACCGGAGTGAGCGGGGATCCTGGAACCCATGTAAAAACCAGGATCTCGGCACTCGGGAGGCAGAGGCAGAGGGATGTTTGTGAGTTCGAGGCCAGCCTGATCTACAGAGCAAGATCCAGGACAGGCACCAAAACTACATGGGGAAACACTGTCTCGAAAAACCAAACCGAAAACAAAAAACCAAACAACAACAACAACAACAAAAACCAAAACAAACAACAACAAAAACCAGGTACTGTGATGGTCTCCGGCCGGCCGGGCCCGCTAAAGCTGTAGCTGAGCTTCACGTTCACGGAACGTTAAGGTGCGGGCTAGTGAGGCGGCTCAGCAGGTTAAGGCACTTGCTGGCAAGTCTGAAGACTTGTGTTCCATCCCTGGGGCTCACGTGGCAGGAGGGGAGAGCACCGACTCCCACACATTGTCTCCTGATCACCTCACACGTGCAGCGGCATGTGTCCCTGCCCACATACTCACAAAGAAATTTTAATAGTTTATAGTTCCTTTACTTCTCATATGTGCATGCATATACATATGCAAACACACACACACATATATACATATACACATACATATATGCATACATATATATGTACATATGCATCTATATACACATACATATATATGTATGTGTGTATAGATATGTATCTATGCATATAGATAAGGAACTATAAATAAACAAATGTAATTAAAAAAGAAAAAAAAAACTGGGAAAAAAATGCAAGATGACAGCCTGATGTTAACCTCTGGACTCCACACAGTCACTCATGTGTGTGAGTGTACCGGCTTACACATGCGTACACCACATACCCATTTGTTTGCTAAGAAAACAAACAATGGTATTGAACAATGAGCGAAACATCTGACTGTAAACTTTTCCAAAGGAGATAATAGTGAAAAGGCACAGGAAAGGATTCTCAAGCCGTTAGATGTCACACCTACTGGAATGGCTTAATTTTAAGATAAAGAGACAACATAGACAGACACAAGACCACGTGCTGTCTGGAGCTCTCATACATTGTTGATAGAAGTGTAAAATTTAATAATCTAGCTGGGCATGATATGCCTATAGTCCCAGCTACCTAATGGGGTGGCTGAGACAGAAAGATCTCTTGAACCCACGAGTTTGAGGCTAGCCTGGGCACCATAGTGAGACCCCCACTTCAAAATATAAGAAAATAAATGCTTTCATTGCCGCAGGAAAGAGACCAACATTTCCCTGCAAAGTTAAACAAATACTATATTATACTTACAATATCACCCAACAATATGAGCAATAGGGGTGATGAAAATATTAGGGTCTAAAACAATGTCTTGGGCTTTCATTTGCACCTTTATGCTAGACTATTTGCCATGAAAAAAAAATCACTCCAATAAACGGATCCCACATATTGGATGAAAAATAAAACAAGAATGTCAGGAACATATAAGGCATTCTCAGAGGCTGGTAAGTAAGCGGCCGGCCACTGAAGAACTGAAGCCAACCATTGCCTTAGGCGAATGCTTCAGACATGAATTCACTCTTTGATTTTTACAGCACTGGGGGATCCTGGGGATGGGAGGTAAAGTGTGAGACTCTCTCAGGCTGAGAGAGCTGATGGCTGATCCTACATAGAATTACATCCTGTGAGACTATTCCTTCCCTACTTCCCACACCGCGGCAGCCTTCTTAGCATCTACGGGAGAAAACAGTTTCCTTTGAGATTTTTTTCTTTTAGATTTTATGACTTTATATGTGCTGGGTCATGTCTCTGCCACGGATCTAAAGCCCAAACCTTCTTGAGCATTCTTAACCTTGAGATATTTTTCCATGTGCGTACAACTGGAAATCCCCGATGTGGGTGCTCAAACCCGCCCCACCCCCACCCCATCGGCTAATTAAGTTAAGCTAGGTCTGAGTTGACAGCAGTCCTAGGTACATGGAAGAATCAAATGAAAATTCTCTCTGAAATGCACTTCAAACAAAGTCTTAGAGATTTGTCATAAAATAAGATTCCCAGGAATATAAGCTTATAGAAAGAGAGAGAGAGAGAGAGAGAGAGAGAGAGAGAGAGAGAGAGAGAGAGAGAGAGAGAGAAACATTTAAAGGAATAAAACACTATGAGCAAAGAGCAGCAAAAATCAACAGACAATATTCTTTGACTGCTGAGGAGTTCAGATTTCAGTATAATGATGGACAAAATGCAAAACAAACATGTAAATTTATATATAGTTATAAAAGAGTACAACTAAAACATATATCTTGCTCAATGTGTGTATGTGAGTGTATGTATACATTTAACTAAAGGGCAAAATAACATATATAGATAGGAGAAAACCAAAGAGAATATTAAAAAGTGAACAGAAATGTAACCGAATTTAATAGATCAGAGAGAGCTGGAAAAAGAATTCATGAGTGAAACACACAGCTGAAGAAATCATGCAGACTGCAGACCAGGAAGCAAAGATGTGGAACTGTGAAGCTTGTGTGTGTCTCTGTGCTACAGATGGGGAATGGAAAGGAGGCCAGAGACGACGGTACTGGAGAGCCAATAGCTGAACATTTCCAGGACTGAGAAAAGGCAGTAATCCAAAAGAACAGAAGTCCCAACAAATCTCAGGTAAAGGAGCAAAAGGATTTCTGTACCGATCTCTCCTCTGAAACTGCAGAGCCCCAGAGGTAAAGGGGGTGGGGCTTAGAGCAGCCCCCTTAAAGGGACTTCTCATGGGAAAGTAAGAATTAGACAGGAAGCCTGCTTTCTGACAGAGACAGTAAGTACCAGAGAAACTAGAAAAAAGCTTCCAGTGTCCTGATAAAAAATATCTCGCAGCACAAGACAAAAGCATAGGAAACTGCTTTGCAAAACTGACAGCAACATAAAGGCACACATACACACACACACACACACACACACACACACACACACACACACACACACATACACACACACACAGCAGAAGTGGAGAGAGTTTGTCCCTGGGACTCTTCAATAAAGAACTTAAAGACTATCTTTCAGGATAAAGGACCACCCTCCCACTTGGAATTTCTGAGACAGGAAAGACAGACAGACAGGTGGTTAAGTTGGAAGAAGAGCTAAACAGAAAGAGCATGACTTCAGAAGGCCATGTTTTGGGGAGGTACAATTTACAATGAGAAGTAAAAGGGCTGGAGAGAGGGTTCGGCAGTTTAGAACACTTGCTGCTCTTGGAGAGGACCTGGGTTTGCTTCCTAGCATCCACAGCCTGGCTCACAACTATCTGTAACACCAGTTCCTGGGAACAGGACACTCTCTTCCAGCCTCTAGAGGCACCAGGCACACATACATACATGCAAGCAAACACTCATACATACTATATCTATATATCTATATCTATATCTATCTATCTATCTATATCTATATCTATATATATCTATATATATGCTGAAGAAAGAGGGGCGATACAGACTATCCAGAGCGTAAACATTGCTAACACCAGTCTTGGTTGCTCCCCACATCGCTGAGAAAAGGACAGTAATTCTAAGAGTAGGGCTCAGCATTGCACCTGCTGGCATCAGTACTCAGGTACTTTCTCTCCCCGGTGACACTGAAGCTAAATTATCCATTCTCCTTCCTAAAGCCATTTCCCTCACTGTACCATAGATCCCATACTCCTCCCTGAGTGACACTTTCCCCCCTCCTGACAATATCAACATCCTCTTTTCCTTTAGCTATTAGAATCAACGTAACATATCCTGCTTTTTTAAATAATTAAAAATAATATTTTCTACCATACTCCCTATTCTCAATAGTGCCCCATTTTCTGTTCTCTTTTGCAATAAAACTTCATGGCAAGGATATTCTCTACTGTATTCCAATTAGTAAAATATACCTAAGCAAAAGAAGAAACTTGGTAAGATAGAAAATACAATAGAAAGGATCCAATGTCACACCAAGTACATAACAGGAATACTAGGTACTCAATGGATATTTGCAAATTTCAGTGGATAGACCTTCATAAAAATGTAAAAATGGTGGATATTATTACCCGTTCTTCCTCTTGTTGAAGATGACTGTTTTAAATCTCCACTCATACTGGTGACAGTAGCCTTGTAATTTCGTCCGGGGATCAGGTCCATAAAGGTGAATTCTTTGGCATCTTTGGAGAGTGATTTGTGGATGACTAAGAGGTCTCTGTCAGTCAGTGAAATGATGTATTTCTCCCATTCACCTGCGGGGGCCTGCCACGTGATGGCCAGTGATGTTTCGTTGGCATGTTTGACACGAAGCTGGAGGACAGCCAGGGGGACTGAGGGGGAAAAAAAAAATCAATTGAGACTTAGGGTCACTGATTCAGTCACAGCCATTAGTAATTTTTAGAGACCATCTGTTCTGGTCTCTGCAGGAGTGGGGTGAGATCTTGACTCCTCAGCCATCTCTCCAGCTGTGAGAGTTTCTCTCTTCTCATGAATCCTTGTTTTGAAATCATTAAACAAAGTCCTGTGACCATAAAACTAAAATGAATAGACTGTGCTTGAGTATTTCAGTGGAGTGAGAAGTATTTCTTACTCTCAACGCTTAGAAAGACCAAGTGCTCTTCTATTTCTGAGAGGACCCTGCTCTGTCATGAAGAGGACAGCAACTGGAAAGGAATAATAATAACCTTAGGAAGGGCAGCCCTTATCTTAAAAGAATCTTAATTTCTTCCATTTCTTTACAAGATGCTATCATTATCTAGAAGACATTGTTAACAGCAAAATATGGGACCCACAAAACAACAGGGAAGCAAAAATTTTTTCTTGTTTTTTTTTTTTTTTTTTTTTTTTTAAGAGGGTGCCTGGACTGGTCTACACTGGGGAATATCCTAGCTATCATCATAGAGCCTTTGTCCAGTGACTGATGGAAGCAGATGCAGAGATCCATAGCCAGGCACCAGGCTGAGCTCCGGGAATCCAATTGATGAGAGAGAGGAAGGATTCTGCAGGCGGGGAACATGGAGATCATGATGGGAAGATGTGCAGAGATGACCGGCCACACTAGTGGAAGCCCATGAACTGTGGACTAGTGGCTGTGGAGCCCCCATGGGACTGGACTAGGCCTCCTGGATATGGAAGATGGTTGTTTGGCTTGAACTGTTTAGGGAGCACCTAGGCAGGGGGATCAGGATCTGCCCTGGGTGCATGGACAGGCTTCTGGAACCCGGTGCCTGTGGTGTGACACCTTGCACAGCCTTGGTATTGTGGGAAGGGGCTTGGACCTGTCCAGGCTCAGTGTGCTGGGCTTTTCTGACTCCCCATGGGAGATCTTGATTTAGGGGATGTGGGGATGTGAGGTGGCTTGGGAGGGAAGGCTGGGAGATGGGAGGAAGGAGGAGGTGGGAATCTGTGGGTGGTATATAGAATGAGTAGAAAATTTCTTAATAAAGAAAAATGGGGGGAAAAAAGACAGGGTTTCTTCTTGTAACAGTCCTGATTGTCCTGGAACTCCTTTTGTAGACCAGGCTAGCCTTGAACTCACAGAGATCCACCTGCCTTTGCCTCCCAAGTGCTGGTATTAAAGATGTGTGCCACCACTTCCCAGCTAGGGAAGCCAACTTTTAAAAGAGTTAATTGTATAAAACTACAATTTGACTTGAAATTTCCTCTTCTTTGTGGCCCAAGGTGGCCGGTGAGAATGGTTTGCTGTTAGGTGATATTTTGATTGTATTCTGACAATGAAGTTTGCTTTGAGTCATAGAGTGGAGTTAGTTTAGTTGACCCAAATTAACCATAGAGGTTTTGGAGATAAGAGACAGATAAGAGACAGGAAGTAAGGAGGGCTGAGAGAGTATCTCAGCCCTTTTGGATGAAGGAACAACAGGAGAGATGGGAAGTCACTGGTGGCTTCTCCACAGCTTCTCTGATCATTCAGGTTCTTACTCCAATGTCTGACTCCCGATTTTGTATTGATAAAGAATAATCAGACAAATGTTTCATCTGTTTGCTATTTTAATAAACCAGAAAATCCTGGAAAAAATTGTGCAAATCAAGGTGTTCAATTTTTTGTATTCACTCTAAGGATATCTGTAAAACCACCCAGGCCATCAAGGGTACATGTTTCTGAAAAAAAAAAAAATCAAGTATGTGAAAGATGTCACTTTAAAGAAGCAATGTGAGTCGTTGCAGCCATACAAATATGCAGGGTCCAGGCCAAACAATGGGGCAGGACACTGGGTCAGTGGCCCCAAAAGAGTGTTGAATTGCTTTGCAGCTCATGTTTAGAAGTGCAGAGTGAGAGACAGTTAAGAGTTTTGCTGTAGATTCAGGCAAGCACGGACGATGCTCTGCTACATATGTAGTGCTCAGAGTCAGATTTTTGCACCCTCCAGCCACATGGACATGAAACTTATCAGGAAAGAACTAAACTAGGAGAGCAGGTTGCACAGAAGAAACTGAAGAAAGACTGTTGTAATCTGAAAGCAAACTGAGCATGAAATTAAAAAAAAAGTTGGAGGAAGAGTTCTCCAGAGAATTGTGCCAATGAGGCTGGACGCCAGTGTTTATTCACCTTACATTTCCAGATTGCTTGAAGTGATTGGCAAAAATGTTGGGGGGGGGTGGTGACAAAGACACCTGTCCTGTGAGTAGTTGGGGTGTCTTGCTTGTGCTGGCTATGTTTTTGATCATCATCCGACATTAATATTTGGAAAAGGGAAAGATCCCTGAAAGCTATGGTTGGTGAATTAAGAGGCTAACACAGTCATCCTGTTTGGCATTCTTCTCATAAGAACACTGAGTCAGTGAAGTTATTTCTTCAGTAGGCAAGACAAAGAGAGAGGAATTTCACTTCAAATATGGGCTGCTCTACATCCCAAAGGTCATCATAGAGACGTTGAACTTGGAAGGATAACTGTCATACTTGAAAGTTGAGAAGACAGGTTTTGGGGAGTGTGTGATCTGGCAAAGAAATTGCAATATAATGGTGACAGCGAAATGATCAAGATCCATGTGTCCTAACCTTCCCTTTCCTGTCATCCTATCATATCCCTTTCCATGTCAATCATTCTACCCCAGTACCAGAAATCCTTAAATTAGGCAATATTAGGACAAGGCATAGGACAAACACATTTTGGAAGGTCAGTCTTTAGTTTCAGATTGTGTCTTTCCTGTTGTTTTGTGATTTAAATGTCTTTTCTTGGGGCTGGAGAGATAGCTCAGTGGTTAAACTGAGGACCTTGCACAGGACCTGGGTTCAGTTCCCAGCACTCAGGTTGGGATTTTACCAGGTCCTGTGGGGGCATTTTGTAAGTTCCTGTTACTCTGGCTGTTTGGGATCTTCTGCCCTCTACTGGACTCAGGTGCACATAACCTACACAACCCCCCCCCCCTCCACCCCTCCCCCCCCCCCCCCCCCCCCCCGCGCCTCAACACAGTTTAAAGATCATAAAAATACGTCTTTAAAATGTCTTTTCTTTCATGAAATAATGGAGTTACCAGTGGAAAAGAGGCCTGATGTTCAAATTTGACTAAATTAAATGTTTGAAACTCTGTTAGCTTCATAATACTTCACCTTGAGGGAGTACAGAAATACAAGCTCTGTGGCTATGTGATGCAGGGAATGAATTAATTTCTGTCCATCACAAACCCAGTCATGTTTGTTTACCTGTCCTGCCTCGGCAGCGCTCAGAATTCCTCAGGTTTCCACTCTCAACAGTGACTTCTACCTCATACTGTCTTCCTGGTATGAGCTCCACACCATCCATGACATAGTGGGCTTCCTCCTTCCCCACAGTGGCGTTGAGCAGCGCCAAGGAGTCATTGAAGAGCAGGATACGATAGTGCTCCCAATCTCCAGCAGGGGGCGTCCAGTTCACGGCGAAGGACTTCATCCAAATCTCGTTGTATGAAACCAGATTCCTTACTTTTTCTGGAACTAAACAAGGATATGCCAAGAAGGTATTGAAAACCAAAATTAAGAATATTCGTTTTCTTTTTATGGGAAGCAATATATAAAGAACACACTGTCTGCTATTGTACACCCGTATATCCCTTTCAGATATCTGTGTACCTCAGGTGAGACACTCTCTTGCAATGCTGTTCACAGCCTAGAGACGTGATGCTGTTTTTCACTGCTCGTCTGCAGGCCTGGAGATCATACTGACATTGCATCTCATGGTGGGGACAGTGACAAATGTACCATCTTTTAAAAAAGATACTAGATGCTGTGGTCATGAAACATTCTTAACTTGTTTAATCGCAACTGGAAAGAACTAACTTCTTGCATTATGGTTTCAGGCATGTTTGAGTACAAACAACTCAGACTCTCTTCAAAAGTGAACAAACGGAACCCCAGGTCCTTCATTTACAGCCATGTCTCTTCAAGTTCAGAACTGTCCTCCTCCTAGACCGACCCTTGACCTCTCCCTGCAGGTACCTTCCCTCCTTCCCTGTCCCTTTTAGCGTGTTCAGGGGGGTGTGCTGCAGAACTGTGTCTTCCGAGCTCCTCCGGCTTCTGAGCCTTTGTTCCTGTCATTCATTCTCTCACATCCCTTCTTTCCCCCTTTTATTTGCTGGGAAGTTTACACTTTCTAGGTTCCGCTGCCAGGCCATTTCCACTAAGTGTCTACTGATCTTCTGAAGGGGAGTGTTCCTCTTGATCCCTTTCAGCCATATAGCTCTTACTTAAGACCTCTAATGACATTGAGCTTGGACTCAAATTGAACACACCTGGCTTGAAGTCAAGCTCCAGAACCTTCTGGCCAGATGACCGTGAACGAGTTATTCAATCACTCTAGTTTATCTGTACAATGTCTATACTAACAGCACAGCTCTTAGCTTACAGTTTTCTTGCAATAAATGCAAAGTGTTTATACAGGGCCTGACGTGAAATTACTAAGATCATTAGCATGTCTAAAGGGTTCTATTTGTGTGTGTGTGTGTGTGTGTGTGTGTGTGTGTGTGTGTGTGTGTGTTAGTCTTTGGTTAAAATGCAACATCTATTAAACAAGGGTCAGCAAGCAAACCTTGATTGAACTACATATGTGACCCTGGAAAGATCCTCTTTTCATTTAGAGAAATATAAAAACAAGCCACCAAGTGCGTTTGCCCACAGGGTGTACTTTGCAGAACCTTGTCTTAAAAGCCATAGTACATCATGACCCCTTTAACAGTGTCCAAGGTTTGGAATCCAGTAATTTAGTCAAATAAAGAACAAGATAACCGTTCAGTGACATCAATTCATAAAATTATTTATGGGAAACACAGTTAAGTGCCCACTTGGCCTTTTTATAAGAATGAACCAGAAATCTTCTCTCTATTGACATTGGTGCTTGTACATTTGTGCTACTTAGGTGATGTGGAATGAGAAAGCAGAGAGCAGGGAAAACATGAAGATCACACAGGAACCCAAGCACAGTTGTTTAAACGACAAACTGTTGTAATTAACCCTTTATTTTACTCTGTGCTTGAGTTCTACTCTATAGGCATCCTTGGTTATAAAGACCCTACTTGCCAGGTAGGAGAAGAAGTCCCCATCTACATTATTTTGTCCTATTCTGAGATATATCTGAGAATGATCGAGGCAACCAAAGAATATTTTGGAGGCTGACTTACCTGTTCTGCCCATCGCCATCTTCTGAGCCGATAGTTCACCAGAGATGCAGCTGATGGTAATTTGGTAAAGCCGTCCAGGAACTAAGTCTTTAAATTGAGTTTCAGTAACACGAGGCGCTAATGTTTTGGATTCTTCAATGGTCCCTTGGTAAGACAGGGTAATGTTGTAGGAATCTACATCTCCAGGAGGTTTTTGCCACTTGACTTTCAGAGAGGTCGGACTGCCATCATTTGTCACCTTCAGATTTGAGACTTCCATAGGAGCTAATTAGCAACGAATGGAAAAGAGATTTTACTCCTCATCTCTTGCCTTCCCTACGGCCACATTCTGACCTACACTTTAATGCCTGCAGGACATACTCTTTGATCAAGAGGAAATCGCTTGAGAGACAAAATGATCCTGGAGATCCAAGAAAGACCATGCTGTGGCAAGAAAACTATCTTGCAGTCAGGAGCCTGAATTCTGGCTGGAACTTGGCAAGCTGCCCGCAGAATACTGGACAGTTCTCCATCAGCCTCACTGTGTGCCTCCTTGCTCCCTGACAAATAAAGCTTGGTTAGAAGACTTTCAGTATTCCTTTGCGGCTCTGGGATGCTTCAGATAGAATTCACCAAGAGGTCCACCATCCACTTCATTTCTTTGTGAGTGTGTTTGTGTGTTTCTACATTTAATAACATCAAGTGCACACTAAATAGGTGGATTAGTTGGTAGTTGTAAAAATTTGTGTGCTAAAATACTTTTTACAAGGTTTTGTGTGTGTGCGTGTGTGTGAATGTATGTCACATGTGTCCAAGTACCCACAGATGCTAGACAAGGACATTAAATCTAAGGAGCTGGAGTTACAGGCAGTTGTGAGCTGCCCAATGCAGATGCTAGAAACCAAACTCTGAAAATGCATCAAGTACTCTTAACAGCTAAGCCATCTCTCAAACCCACTAAAATACCTTTTATATTAAGTCATGATAAAGAGCTGTGTTACTCTTTTATCAAAGGAAAGCTCATGACAAGAAATAAACTGTGATGAATATTTTTCCTACCTCTTACGCATGCTGGAACTATGCCTTATGGCATAATATAAATTAATGCAGTTTCAGTAAAAGAGTGTAGAACAGTGATTTTGTGTACTATGCTCAGAAGTGTGACTTGTTTGTTCTCTCTTTCTCTCAGACTGTCTTTGTCTCTCTCTCTCTCTCTCTCTCTCTCTCTCTCTCTCTCTCTCTCTCTCTCTCTCTCTCTCTCTCTTTCGCTCTCTGTTTCTGTCTCTGTCTCTGTCTCCCTCTCTCCAGTCCAGGATGGCCTAGAACTTGCTTTATAATCAAGGCTGTCTACAGACTTGTGGTCCTCCTGCCTCAGCTTTCTGAGTGCTGGGATTACAAGCGTACGTCTGGCTGTGTTTGCCCTTAATATTCACAAACCTCTCTTAAGACATCCTGTGCATTTTTCTTAGGAACATCTTCATATTTTTGGAATGTGTTAGAAAAGATATTCGAATGTGTCTGAGTCTCCTTTACCTTTTTCCGCAGCCTCCTATTGTTCCAGATACTCCCCCTACTAGAGCAATTTCAAAGGTACTCCCTATCTTACAGCTTATTTTAAAGTGAGATAACTCACAAAGAGAAGTTTATCAACATATTACACTAATTAGGACCATTCAAATGAGTTCCACGAGAACTCTGGTACTGTCTACCTTGAATGGTACTAACCTGTAGTGCTTGACATATACCTAACACTCAGTAAATATTGGCTAAATGGATCAGTAAATGAACAATTCATTAATAAGTAGCATCAATTAGTTTTTTCAGGGGAGGTTGGGTTATGTGACTGGGTCCCACATCGTGTTCTTTTGGGTAGAGAGTTTTGGAATAACTGTCCTAAAAGGCCATGTCTCTATACACCCCCAACTCACTGCGGGTGATCCCAAAGATAAGCAATGCCTATTTAAGAGTCAGAGGTAGGAAGCCTTAGGCATGTATTAAATGGAGGAATTTGAGCCATATCAGCAACTAACTTTGTCGGCTTCAAAATGCTGCCACGGGCGAGCTTTAACTTTGGAATAAAAGAGACTCATTTTTCTTCAGTAAAGTGGAGGTATGTTAAAGTCTTTCTATAACTCATATGAGTTTCAGCTTGTTCTACATTACCATTATCCAAACAACAACCCCTATTTAAACTCAATTTGAGCTTTGCTCTTGTTTAGCTGAAGAAGGGGAACTCACCCGTCCTCACTAGTTTCCACCTATAGTTTTGGAGTCCTGAGGCCATGGTGATAATAGTGAGGTTGTAGAGGTGTCCAGGGGTCAGTCCATGAAAAGCATACGAAGTATCATGCTTGTCCACAGTCCTGTCTTGAACTAAGGTCCCTTTATCCATGAGCATCAGCCTGTACTGTTCCACATTGCCAGAGCCATGAGACCAGGAAATTCGGAGAGAATTAGGACTAGGGGAAATGCCAATATCTTCCACTGGAGATGGTACTAGTGGGAAAAAACACATATCCACAGGGTCATTCATAATCCTCTTGTAGAAGACATAGACATAGTTCTTTAATTTACATGTTTATTTATACTTCTCTTTATATTTTATCATAGCAATAATCAGTAATGGTCCTCAAGAGTTCACTGGAACCTTCATTAAACACCTTTATAAAGTCCGCAGGCTTTAAGGGCAAAGGGACATTATACATTGCCTGTTTTGTCTCCTCTGCTTTATAGAGATGAAGGTGGGTGTGGCCAATGCAGTGTACTGTTGCCAGTGACAATAAATAGGGGAGATAAAGAAACAAACTGTAGGAGGTGAAAGAGAGGAGAATAAGTTACAGGAAAGCCACACACTTTCTGGGAGGGATATCATGACGCATGTGGACACTAGATAAATTCTTTTTCACCATATTCAGGAAGCAAAAACTCATTTTAGACACGGGAGTATTTAGAAGACATCATAACCTGGTATTATGAAAATGTACAAAAGAGGAAAAATACATTTTGTGACGCCAATTTGGAAAACGAGTCAGAAAATCTCGTTTTCCTGGATTTGAGTTAGACAGGCCTGTAGGGAGTCTCTATTTTAAATAAAAGAAAATTCTGTTTTCAGAAAAATCTCATGACTTGTTTAAGATCACCTAGCCAGGTAGCAGCACATTGACACACCCCATGCTCAGTCCACTCTCCTCTCCATTATAACCTCCCTTTAAAAGGTTATTTACGTTATTCACTTATGGTGGGTGGCACAGTTGCGTTTCCTTTGATAACATATCATTTTGAAGGTGCCGTAGAGGGCTGGGGAGTGTTCGCCTAGCATGCAGGGGTCCCTGGGGTTTCATCCCCAGCACCATCAAAAAGAAGGAAAAAAAAAAAAAAAACAATATTTTCATAGACTATTTACCACAGACAATACAGATCTTACCTGTTGACCCATTGGTATACACGGGGAAGGAACGTTTTTCTCCAGAAACAGCCATGACGGCGATTCTGTAATTACTACCAGCAGTGAGGTTCAAAAAGGTGTATTGGCTCCATGGGCTACTTTCTTGAACTTGGACCTCTTGTAGCTTTTGACTGTTACCATCCAACAGTTGCACCTCGTACCAGGTGACTTTGCCAGAAGAAGGGGTCCACCGCACCTGCAGGGTAGTTGAAGTTGTCTTCTTGGGGTTGACTTCAAACCTAGCAGGAGGCAAGGGATCTGCAAGGCAAACACCATCAAAGAGAAGGCAGCATGAGGGCTTTGAAAATAACCTGTTTATTCTGCCGCAGCCCAGGTTCATTTTCCTTAAAAATTTAAAGAATCCGCTACCTGGGGGGAAGAAATCTGGCATGTTGCCATACTTGCAAACCCAGTGTTCCGTTTTTCAAAGACAGGGCTCCCTTACCCATTAGTGACGTAAACTCCTATTTGATAAGTCCTTAAGGTAGGTCTGGCCTTGAAATCTCAATCAATGTTTTCTTTGACTTGCAAGTTCAGCATGTGTTTTAGACATTGACAGGGATACAGCCTGTGCTTGATTAATTACCGATGATCCAACCAGAAAATACAAACTATTAAGAGATAATAAGAGTTGGAAATTTGTACTCAGCCTCTTCCTGGGTTGTGGATTCTTGGTGTTATTTACCTATGTAAGTCTGGGTAGCATTTAGCTATTAGATAATCACAAAAGACACAGCTTTGATACTGATTCTAAAATAAGAGTTGCTTACCAAAATCAATGCTTTCACTAGCTGGGATTACCAAATATCCTTAGATTTTTAAAATCTTAGTTCTGCGGCATGCTGGAGTTGCCAGGGACCCTAGAGCTCGTGGGATCGACAGTGTTTTGCACTGAACAATTCACTTCATTTCATTTCTCAAAGTGAGGGTCAGTTTGGGGAGCATGGCTCTTCCTGTGCCGAATCTTCACCATTGACCTTGTATCAGGACGGTATCACCAGATTGGGAGCTGGGTCCACAGCAGTTCATGAACAGCTCTTCACTAGGTATAATGAGGAGTCAAACATGTGAAATCAGTCTGTCCCTACTTTGCGCGCAGAGGCCAGACCCATTGAGAAACATCCACGTGAAAACAATTAGCAATCCTGCATAGTTCTTGGCCCTGAACGTCAGAAGGAGATAGTGGGGGGCAATTTATAAGTCAGGCCATTTGTTTGAGTGGCATAGCTTTACAGACCTCAGCTTTATCCACCTCCTGATGGGCTGCATTTTGTTCATGACATCAAGAATTATAGGCATACTCATAAGAGTGCAATTAAAAGATGATGCCCATTTGCCAATAACACAACTCCAACAAGTAAGCTAACCTCATTCTATACTCAAATGTCATCTGGGGCCAGACAGTTCCTAAGACTATCATATGGGTGATACAGCTTATGAAACTCCATACCTTCCTGTTTTATGCTATTATTTATATGAATTCATCATTCAGTAAAAATTAAATATGACACTGATATACCAATAATTATTAAAAATACAAAGAGTAACTGACAAGCAAATTGTCTCAGAGAGAGGGCCCAGAGCACAGGTGAGCTTTGAAAACAAGCACACCTCACACTGTGTTTTCAACCCCTGTGTTCACCCGTAGATTCTAGTTCTAACACTCGGTGACTTTGAATCTGGCTCTATGGCTTGGTGGTTCTATACTTGGGCAATTTGTGATGCTCAAAGTTAGCTGTCTGTATGGGTCCTATTACACACTGATAATCTGCCACAGAACCAGTGACGTAGAGTCCTAGAGAGCATGGACTTTGGGATTAGATAGAGCTGCATCCAGATCTTGACTCTATTGCATAGCATTTAAGTGACACTGTGAGTGAGTGGTACTCCATCAAAACTTCTATCTCCCTATTTGTCTGAGTGTAATAACAACATTAATAATAATAGTAATAATAAGAAGAATAAGAAAGAATAACTACAAATATCAGAATTCCAAGGAGTTTTGAGAGCAAATCAGGTATAGAGGAGATTTTACTCAGATGCAATGGGTACTTAATACAAAATCTTATTTCTGTCTCATTTATCAAAGAAATTAACATTTTCTTCTGAATCATTGATAACAAGGAGGCAAAAGGAAAACAAAAAATTTGCAAACTAAGCTGATAGTATCTTCAATTGCTTCTGTTATTTAAAATAAAGAGTCTTGGTAAAATCTTGGAACTAATTTTCTAACTCTTAAGTTAAAATAACTTCCCCAAGACGATTTTTATTCATAGTTTTTTTTTTTAATTGAAAAACTAGAGTTGTTTTGGGGGGAGGGATGATGGGGGTAATGTTATTTAAATTTTCTATCCCACACAGCAGATGCCCTATCAAAAGGAAAGAAGGTAATTTCTCCTCACACAGGGTTTATAGTTGCCTGTCAAGAATCAGGTAGCCAACACCATGAGATTCTACTAGCCAGCAAGCCTCAAGAGCAACCCAGTAGGACCAAGCAGAAGTATTCTCGCTGAAGTAGCATTTTAAGGGCAAGGGTGACAGGGATAATTTCATTCAGTGCCAGTTCCAAAGAGATAAATCTTGTCATCTATGCCTACTACCAAGCCAGATAAAGGTAAAAGAAAATGTTATGACCGGTATAATCTCAATATATATAATCTGCAAAATAGGAGCTGTACCAAAGGGGGGAAAACAAAGAAAAAAAGAAAAAGAAAAAAAAATGAATTTTCAGGTTGCGTGCCGAGAGGTTGAACTTCAGAAATGCGGACTTCATCTAATCTCTCTGAGCCAGAAAACAAAACAGTCAACCCTTTGTACATCCGGCAGAACAAAGAAACAATGAAACTGGGAAGTGCCTGGGCTGCGAGAACCTGCCCTGGAAACAAACCCTTAAAACCCCATTTATGCTGTGATAAAGCCCAGTGCTGGCAGCGGTCCACGGCTGCTCGGCATGCTGCAGAAACTAAAGGGTTTGGAGAACTCTTTTTAATCTAAGCCCAGCAGAAACTTCACGGTATTAAAAACATTTTCGATTTCATAGGAGATATAAATCATAGGCTTCTATCTGGGGTGCAGGCTTCTTTGATGTCAATCAGTGTGTACGATATGTTTGCATGGGTATGCATGTTTGTGTGTGTGTGTGTGTGTATCTGTGTGTGTGTGTGTGTGTGTGTGTGTGTGTGTACTGGTACACAGGCATGCCATGGCATGTATGCAGAGGTTAGATCACAACCTTGGGTGCCCTTGTATTCCACCTTATTTTTGGAGACAGGCTTTCTTTGTGCCTGTCACTACACACAAGAGGCTGACTGACCCATGAGCTTCCTGGGATTATCCTTTCTCTATTTCCCAACTTGCCCTGGGAGCGCTGGGATTATAGACATGTGTGACCGTGCCTGTGCTTGTGTGTGTGGGTTCTGGGGATTTGAATCAGGTCCTCATATTTGCATAGAAAGCATTTAACACACTGAGCCATCTCCCAACCCCCAATTTTTTAAAAATAATTTATTTATTTTTATTTTGTGTGCATTGGTGTTCTGCCCGTATGCATGTCTATGTGAGGGCGTCAGATCTTGTAGTTACAGATGGTTGTTAGCTGCCATGTGGGTGCTGGGAATTGAACTCATGACCTCTGGAAGAACAGTCAGTGTTCTTAACTCCTGAGCCATTTCTCCAGTCCTCCCACCCCCAAATTTTATATGTATGTATGTATGTATGTATGTATGTATGTATGTATGTATGTATGTTGTTGTATGTTGTGGGAAGGATTTTAACATTGTTTGACAATTCATTTAAATAACCCCCAATCTGTTTTTTTCTGTTCTCAAAAGAAAAGACAAAGCTTGGCAAAATTCCTAAGGCAAAATGAATTATGTTTTCCTTAAAAAGAGAAAAAAAAGCTGCTTGGAAAGGAGAAAATTATATTTCTAATGCAAGTAATACTTAATTCCTATAATTCTTACCAGTGAGGTTACTGAAAAACATTAGTGTTTATTGATACAAGGATTTCTAGGCTTAGAATTGGAAATGATTGAGTCTATTTTAGAAATAAAGTTAAACCCAGAAGAGTGCAGCTAACCTATGCATTGGTGACAACAGGCATCTGGAACCTACATTATATCTGCGTAGGACACCATGATTTACAATGAGCCTTCTCTGCTTAGAGAAGCTTAGACACAGTGAATTAGGCTTGAGGAAGTACAACCAAACCTCTGACACCCGGTGCAAACTGTGTGTTCTTCCCAGCACGGGAAATGATGCCCTGAAGTGCATATTCAGTGTAACCACCACCAAACAGATGTTCATGGAAATGACAGGTATGTCTATAGATCTCCTCAGCTTCTAGCGTACTCAACGGGAGTAACCTATGTCTAGTTCTAGGCCCATGGAAGCTCCCTCGAACTACTGATTGATTTATCATTTTAGGAAGCCAAGCGGGAGTTTATTAAGCAGTGGTTGTAGCACAGAGCTGAGCATGAGCTTTGAGAGTTAGGCAAGAGACACATAAAACAGCAGCCAGAATCATGCCCTGGAGTGGATGTTGGCTTCTCAAGGGAGTCACCCCGTTGAGTTTTGAAGTGTTTTCCTTCTTTGTTCCTTTCCCTGGCTGTTTTAGTGCATTTACCCGAGGTCCTATCACTTTTTGCTGGACTACTGCAAGAGACGGTTAGATGTTTCCCTTACGTCAGGGCCCGTTTATCCTGTGTGTGCCTCTCCCAGCTTCCATCCGCACCCCACTGAAGCAGCAAGATCTTCATTAGCATCCACTTCAAGGCAGAGCCCAAGTTTCCTCACAGGCACTCAAGGCTTTCCTGGCTCTAGATAGTGCCCTTCTTTCTAATTGTATCTTTCTTTAGGGTCTCCCTCAAGCTCAGGAGACCTCTGGGCACCCAGAGCCAAGTTCTGGTAGCTTTACAGAAACCAGGACCGCTATTATTCTTATTTAAAAGCAGGTGGGTAGCAAGCTTGATCAATTGCAAGCAACGTTTACTTGGCATTTTATATAAACTGGAATGGACATCAATGATTCAAATAAAATAATCAGAGTTTTTTTTTTCATGGAAATTACGTGGGGGGTGTGGAATAATAATTTCAAATAATTCCTGCTACATGCTCTTGAAAACGAGAGAAAATTAGCACAGGAAAGGCATTTCCCACAGTCTCCAGCACATTCAATACATTTCTTGTGGAAAGAATTTCCTTTGTTGTTGCTGTTTAACCATAATGCCCCAGTTCTCCACCTGTGGGTCGCCACCCCTTTGGGAGGGGTGTGTGTTGAAAGATTCTTTCACAGGGGCCTGCCTAAGACTATCAGAAAACACAGACATTTACATTACTATTCACAACAGTAGCAAAATTCCAGTTATGAAAATAACAGTAGAAAATAATCTTGTGGTTGGAGGTCACCACAACATGGGGAACTGTATTAAAGGGTCGCAGCATTAGGAAAGATGTGGACCACTGCTACAGTCAGTTTTCTTGCTTACTTTAAGGATGATGCAATATATTATGTTAATGTGGAATATATAATACTGTTGTGCCAATACATCAGGTTTCTGGACATTAGATTTACATTTCATGTTAACTTCAGCCACAAGGAACCTGTACACCACTGACAACCTTGAAGGAAGTTGCAACATTTTTGACAATCATTTGCCACATCGTTAACAATGTTAGAGACTGCCGTATTATTGTGCAGATCATAGTATCAAATACTAAATATTCATTAAGTGCTGGTCAAGGCTAGCAATCTGTGAATTGGAGACATACATGAGAAGAATAAACAGAATAAAGATGAATTATCAAGGTGGCTAACTTTGGCATCACATATAGATGGGTACATCCCAACTCTGGCATTTATCACAAGGATGGTTATACGCAAGGTACTCTGTCCCCTTGTTCCTCAGTTCCTCGTCTTGACTGGAACTAGTGATATGCATTTTTTCAGAGTTGTGGTAAGATGCCATGCAGAGAGTTAAGGGTAGCCCTGGCCCATGGGGGACACTTCATAGAATGTGTGGTTGGTGTGAGTCTTACTGCATGTATTGTGTTCCACACATTTTCCCTTATTTGAAATGCTGGGAACAAACATGTCTCATATTTGGATTTTTTTTATTTTTTGAAATATTTCCATACCCATAATGAATATTGTGAGGACTGAACTCAAGTCTAAACACAACATTTGCATGTTTCATTACATCTTATGTTCCTAGTGTAAAGGTAATTTTAAATACTTGAATTCATGCAGAAAAGACAGTTTCGTGGTGTGGAATTTTCCACTTGTGACATCATGTCAGTACTCAAAACATTGCAGATTTTTGAGGACTTCAGATTTTTTTGGATAAAGATGCTTGATCTCTACAGTAATAAAGGAAATTTCAATGCTAAAATTGAAAAGCCGAGAGTAATAGCCAAGGACCATGGACGTCAGCTGTGTGCTTCATGAAGGAGACAAACGCTAAAAAATTTGGGAGGGTGCCTAGGACCTGAAGACCAGAATAAAGAGAGTGAAGTGAGAAAGAGTCTAATCTGAAGCACTGTAGAGTTCACGTCTACTGAATACAGAACCCTGTCAGGACTGAGAGCATTCCTACAGTTTACAGGGCCTGCATTCCACTCCCCACAGTGTCCTTTAGTACTTCCTGTCCCCAATTCACTGTCACCCACACCACAGTCTCCTCAGTGTTATCTAAAGTGTTGCTTGGGTGCAATATAAAGAGAAGTTCTCCAGCCACAGCTCCTGATGGGATTGCTGCTGCAAAGCTTTGTATGTAAGTAGAAATGAGTGAGCTATCATGTGATATATGCTTCTATACCCGGGCAGCTAAACAAGTAAGGATATTTTTTTTTTTCTGGTGTTGGGTAACTTAACTATATTGTTGTTGTGTGGTTTTTTTTTTTAATAAGACATATAAAGATGTAAATTGAAATATTTATAAATCAAATGAGACCACCATGGTTTGGAAATGAGATCACCGTGGTTTGGATTGTTCAAAATGATACACAAGTATATACATGAAACAAGGTTGGCCAAAAAGAGGTAATTTATCAAAGGCAGGTAATAGGTACATGCTATTTCATTATACTATTATTTTGACTTTCTTCTTTTAAAAAAAATGAAATGCATTTATTTTATGTGTATGAGTGTTTGTATGAGTATCTGCGCACTGTGTATGTGCTTAGTACTGTAGAGGCCAGAAGAGGGCGCTGCATCCCCTGGAACTGGAGTCATGGACAGTTGTGAGTCACCATATGGGTTCTGGGAATTGAACCCAGGTCCTCTAAAAGAACCACAAGGACTCTTAACTGTTGAGCCATTTCTTTATACTTTCTTACATGTTTGATATGTTCAGTGTCTTCCTCCATACTGAAGGAAGAAAACAACAACATTCAAAATGAAAATCCCCGAAAAACCTGTCCTGCTCACTTCAGCTGTATCTGGCACATTTAGGGGCAGATCTGTGCCTTAATTTCTATATATTTGTATATCCACCAGGCTTTTTTTCTCCTATGGGAAAAGAAAGTGGCCAACACTGTCTCTACATTTTATTTTCTGTAGGATCTCTAGCAAACTGCCGTATGAAAAAGGAAGGCAGAATATTTCTTTCTGTTCTTTTCTGTACTTCCTTAAAGTTGACTTGAAAGGTAATGGAACATCACGTAGAAATCTGAAGGAACCAATATCAGCTTAAAAATAATATACATTCTGTAAACAACTGTGAGACTATCAAGATGCACGAAACAGAGATCAAGTTCCAGCTCTATCATGAATGAGCTAGGTGGATTTGTGGAAATTACATTAGTTCTAAGCAAGATGAAGACCATACCCAAGCTGGAAGCAATAGTAGATTTACTGCATGAAGAATGTGACCAATCATTCCAATCTGACAATTCAAATCTCCTAACAACTCTATGAAGTAGGTATTATCATTTTCCCATCCCAACTACATAGATTAATAAGTGGCCCTGAGGCAAAGGGCAACTTTCTCGCAACATCCTGGCCAGTGAACAGTGAAGGCACCTGCCTTCAGAATTCATCTCTCAGTCATTATGCAAACTCTCCTTTCAAATGCCTGCTCCACAGCGTCTCCGTGAGATAGAGTCAAACAGTAGATACCCAAGAGGCTGAGGAGGGAGAATTGCCATGAGTTTGAGTGTAGCATGGAAGGTACATAGGGAGACCTTGCCTCAAAACACAAAAGAAATAAAAATCAAAACCGAAAAGTAATATATACATATAAATCATAAATATCTATTATGTTGATAAAATATAAATATATAAATATCTATTATATTAGTACATGCTTTCATGTATTAAATATGAAGTTTTTTGTGCATAAAAACACACAAAAAGTCTTTCTTCCTGGAAATCACAATAAAACAGTCCCAGGCATTACAGATTTAACCACACATAAGAAAGCATGGTCCCCAAATATTACTATTAATGAATGATAGAAAAGAAATGTCAATGGCTCCCAAGTTGCAGTATGTTCTGAGGCACTTTGGTTCCCCCAGCTCTATTATTTCCAAGTTCAGATTCATTTCACATAGCATGGAAATCAGAGACATTTTCATTCCAATCTGTGTAGAATTTGATGAAGAGAGAAAGTTAAAGAGAGTTTTCAGAAATAATGGCTTATATTTAAAGTTATAGTCGACTTGTAAGTTGAAGCTGTAAGCCCCCAATAACCCTAGAATGAGGCTGTATTTGAGAGGGTGGGTGTCTTTGAAGAGGTGAGTACGTTGAACTGGCATCATTAGGTTGGGCTCTTATCTAATATGACTAGTGTCCTTTTAAGAAAAGCAGAGAAGATGGACACAGCCTTGCTTGGATGGACAGATCTGTCACACTGAGAAAGTGGCCATGTGCAAGACAAAGAGAGAAGCCCATGAAGACAGAAAAACTGCAGACATTTGACCTTGGACTCTTCACCTCAAAGACTGAGGAAAATCAATTTTGTTTTTAGATTACTCAAATTTTGGTATGGCAGCCTTAGTCAATCCCGTACAATAAATAACATTTTGGAACGGAAATAATAGCTGATGCAGTAATTAAAGTGCCTAAATGGTTTTCATATAGATTAAGAAATTTGGGGCTGGAGAGATGGCTCAGTGGTTAAGAACACTGGCTGCTCTTCTGGAAGACCCACATGGCAGCTCACAACTGTCTACAACTCCAGTTCCAGGGAATCTAAGACCTTCACACAGACATTCATGTAGGCAAAACACCAACGCACATAGAAATAAAAAATAGATAGTAAATAAAAAGAAATTCACCATGTTAAGATAATTAAAATCATTTGAGGTTGGGCATATTGGACTTTTTTTTTTTTCTAGGAAGATTAATAAGTAACTGAGATTAACAGGAAATCAAATGCCTGTGAGTATTTATTCCCAGGTAAAGTTCCAACCTCGAGTTCACTGGGCTCAAGGAGATGAGATGATGGATCAGAAACTGAACACTACCTCAGACAACTTTTCAACACCAAAAGTGACAGGTCGTGCTCACAGGAAGAGCATCATTGTGACCCGATGAGAACATGACCTCTGTACATGCTCTTCCTCCTGAAAACCCCAAATCTGGAGCTCCAGGCTAAACCTAAGAAAAGCATCAGCCTTGGGCTATGGAGCAAGTTCTATCAGCCTTGGGCTATAGTGCAAAACCTCCCTCCCTCCCTCCCTCCCTCCCTCCCTCCCTCCCTCCCTCCCTCCCCCCCCCCTCTCTCTGGTATTGTGGTATTAAATATTCAAAGCTGTCTGGATTATCAGCAACAAGGAATGTCATGTGGGATACCAAATAGAATTCTGGGACAGAGAAAGGAGATGGGCACAAACAAACAAACAAACAAACAAAACTAAGGAAATGTTAATCCATTATAGGTTAATCATGCTAATCCTGGTTCATTTACTGCAACAAACACAGTAAAAATGGGGAAATCTGAGGTATCTTGGTGCTAGGTTATAACTTTTCTGTAAATCTGAAACTGACCTAAAAATCCAGCTTTTTTTTTTTTTTTTTTTTTTTTTTTTTTTTTGAGACAATGTCTCCCTGTATAGCTCTGGCTGGCTTGGAACTCAGTATGTAGATCAAGCTAGCCTCAAACTCAGAGATCCAGATGACTTTGCTTCCTGAGTTCTGGAATTAAAGACGTGCCCAGTGAATTTTGCATTTTTAGTGCTGCTGAGACAAACTAGAATTTTCACAAATCCTACAGAAGACAAACAGGGTCTAGGTATTATTTAAACACTGAGGCATCCCAGAGGCTACCACTTTGTGAACGCTGCTTTAGACTCTGAGGTTACTGTCCCTGAAGCATGCCCGCTTATTCAACATCGGGTATGGCTATTGTATTATTTCCTGGTACATCCACAACTGCACAACTGGACATTCACAACATTCTTGCTGCATTTCAGTTAATGACCAGATAAACTTAAGAATAGTCCTCTGTCTTCTCTGTGATTATAACAGCCTGGTACTCGGGAGGCAGGACAAAGTCCTCATTCAGGAAAGATGTGCAAGGCTGTGTGGCCATTGTCAATATAACCTCTCAAGCCTGCTCTAGACTACAAGTGCAGGGATCATTTTTTCTTTTCTTTGTACTATGATTTTATAAACTCATCGGTCTCTCTCCGGCCTTGTTCCCCTTGCTAGCCCACACAGCGAATACTTGCTAAACTAAATTTGAGTCCACAGTTTCCAAATCTCATTTGAAATCTCGAATAGATGCTTACTATTACTGAAATACAACTTACTTAATTTTTTTTTAAGTCCAGGTCTACATAAAACAAAATACTTAACTATTTTGGACTATCAGTAAAACCCATACCCAAAAATCACACCAGATCATGTAAGCAACAGTCTGATCTCCATTCATGAGTGACTCTTGCTTTTGTTCTAATTCATCCTAGACCAATAAGATTGGTAAAAGGCAGCAAAAAACACACATTTTGAATGACGTCTTTTGTTTGTTTAAAGCTTTTTCTGACTCGATATTATATTAGTTGGCATTGCTTTAGTAATAGTAAAATATGATTTATGGACCTCATCACTACGGCTTAACAATCAATACTGAGGAATAATAGTCCTTTTTTCTTAACAAAAATGAAAACTTACATTTGAAATTTAGAAAGTACTACATATAAATGAATGTATAAATAAACAACTAACCCCCCCCCAAAAAAAACCAGTATTTTAAAATCCTAATTCCAATTTTCATATTTGAATGAAATCTTTATTTTAAAGGCAGGGAGAGTTCTGAGAAAGATCACATCGTCATAGAAATAAGGGTGGGACACCATCTGTGATTTTCATCGTCCGTATTTATCCCGAGGCTCAGGAAATGTATGGTGAAAAGTACATCCTTAGGAAAAAGAATGAGTCTGGGCGTAGCTCAGTGGCAGAGTGCTTGCCTAGTGTGGAGTAAGCCCTGGGTTCCGTCCCTAGCATGGTAAAACAACACACAGAAGCCTTTTATTCGATACCACCCATATGATGTGAATATTTCTTATGTTTCACCAAACACCTCTAGACTTGAAGTATCTCCCTGTGTAACAACTCAAGGCTTGTTTTTTATGTTACTGACATCTACAGGGAACCTTTTCCGTGATCTTTTTTTTTTTTCTTCCAAAAAGTAAATCCTTGGATTGAATAACCGTCTCCAAGCTCCTTAAGGCTTATGTGTTCCCCAAAAGCTTCTGAAAATGCAGCCACTTTAAAAATTTGCTCTGCCCCACTGAACACACACACTGTTGGTGAGACCCTTTCCAGTGCAACAGTTACATCTGGATGTTCTAGGTTCAACACTCTATGATTGTAGTAATATGAGTATCCACAGAACCATCTTTGACTTCCAAGAAACCGACCATGTCATGGCTGAAAATGCAGCTACTTTAAAAATTCGCTCTGCCCCACTGAACACACACACACTGTTGGTGAGGCCCTTTCCAGTGCAACTGTTACATCTGGATGTTCTAGGTTCAACACTCTATGATTGTAGTAATGTGAGTACCCACACAACCGTCTTTGACTTCCAAGAAACCGACCATGTCATGGCTGAAAATGCAGCTGCTTTCACTTCTGGGAGAATCTCTAATTCTGTAGTTGATTTCTCTGTCTCTCTGTCTCTCTGTCTCTCTGTCTCTCTCTGGTTCCATGCAAATATAAGCATATTCTTAACAAGTTGTTTGTCTTTTCAAATTAAGGTTCCTTCAGCCCTTAAGAATCACCTCTATGTTTCATCTGTCGTATGATGTAAGTGGGCATTATGACTTGAAAAAGAAAACTATGAAAGGATTAATATTTCATTAATATTTCAGGGGCCCAGTGAGATTTCCCAACCCCGCTCGCACTTCCCGTCTGACAGGTGGCCTTCAAAGAGCTGTGGCCAAAGACATCATCTTTGTACTGGCAGAAATGAGGAAGAGTCCTAAAGACAATCCATTTCTCTATCTAACTTTCAGAAGTTTTCTCTTTGATTTAAACTTCTGGTTGGAGGAAGCCTTCATCGTTGTGTGGAACAGAGATGGCAAAGACCAAGGAACTGGGGAATTTTCGGCACCCTCACAGGCTAAGGCTCCAGTGAGGTAAATGCCTGTGGCAGCCTCTGCCGGTGGGAACAGCTTGGGCTTGAAGCACCATCCAGCCTCTCATTTCACAGAATAAGAGAGTGGAGGCAAGAGAGACAGACTTAGCATCCACACATGGAAGGAGGTGCTGGGAAACCATTGGTTCGAAGTTCAGAGTGGCCAAAGAATGTTCTCTACTGTTGTGTACCTCAAGACACAGAAGACCACTTTTGCACCCTCGTTTCAAGGGACTTTTCCAACTTTCCTTATGAGTAGTACTATTTTATTCCTGAAGATTTTATGTCCTGGTTCACATCCTATAAACGCAACCAAGCATATCCTTAATCATCACAACTCCATTATTTATTATCAAAACAATTACTTAAGATGATTCTGGTGCCTGGCAATTTAACATGATGGAAGCTCAGACCACATCAATTAGACAACTCCCTCTGCCCACTTCCTCCCCTTCCAGGGGCCGTTTAGTCAGCTCCAAGAGTCAAGCAAGCTGCTCTGACCAGGTCACAGCCAAATAGAACTCCTGGTCCAGTATCTTCACACACACACACACACACACACACACACACACACACACACACACACACACACTTTTTAAATGCCTAGAGATCAAATGAAAGCCCCAGTATGAAAAGGCAAGGCTCAGCTTAGAGTGGCTTGGCTATCCCATTACACCTGTCACACTTTCTTTACCTGTCTGTAAGACCAGGGCTCTCTCTTCTCCATCCAGAGAGACAATCTTGAAGTTGTAGAGGGTTCCTGCTTGTAAATCCTCGGGGTTACATCCATAGGTGACGTTGTCTATCCGAATGGGGTGGCACCACGCGGGCCCTGAGGTATCACTGTTGTAGATGAGGCTAAAGTTACAGGGTGACCCCAAAGTCCTCCACTGGATAGACGCTGACAAGCTTGAGACCTTGGATTCCAACAGTGTGAAGTTACATCTCTCTAGCTCTGCCAGTCCAGCCTGCAAAAGGACCAGAGAGCACAGATTAAGCTCACAGTCTGTACTGCCTAGAGGCATATATCCACCTCCCCGAGTCACCTGTCCTCACCCCTGGCGCCCAGCCTCGGTTGTCCACTCATCCTCCAACCCAGGAAAGGGCTCAGAGGGGAAGTGGATGGCAGGCAACTTTCATCCTAGGTGCTCCACCTCCCCCAGAAGCATCTGGAGACCGAAGGTTGCTTTCTTGACAGCAGGTTGAGCTGTCAGTTTGGTAGATGGCAGAATTTCGGGAAAGGATGACTCTCCTACATAGAAACGTGAGATTTCTGTTCCTTTCCACCTAGCAGTGCAGCCCCGGAGGCTGAGAAGAGGATGGACTTGGTTCTTAGCAGGGAGGATCAGAGCATCATCCCCAACCCCTGCCTGCCCGCTCACCTGCAGGAGGCTCAGCGTGATCCACAAGGCCAGTGCGGCTCCATGGTTCAGCATCTCGCTGGGAGGACAGCCAGGCTACCTCGGGTACCACTTGTTGCGCGCTCAGCGCGCCCCGCGGGCGCAGCGCGCTTCCCTGGGAGCCGGCGATGCGCTGGGGCTGCGGCAGCGGCTGCTTCTGCTGCCGCCCAGGGCGGGCTGCGGACGCGACAGGCGGCGGGGACCCGCGGCGCGCGGCCCTTCCCACGCTGCCATTCTGACCCGTGCTGCCTCGCCCCCAAGCCCCGTCCGGGACTTCCGCAATCAAAAGGCAATTTCCTTGTCTCCCGGCAAAGGAACAATGCTCCGGGAGAGGGAGGGAGCCCTGAGGAGCCAACGCCTGAGGCTGCCAAGGGGGCCTGAGGCCAGCCAAGCTGCCCCCCTGCCTCTGCTGCCGCCTCCTCCGCCAAGGGTCCCTTCCGGGGCCGCGGGGCTCTGCCTTCTCTTCCTCCTGGACTTTCACTTTTTCCTTCTCAGTGGTCCTCAACTCTGTCATCATAGCCTTAAGCGGTGCTTGCGCCCTCTCACTTTTCAGCCCCCCTCCCTTCTCCACACCCAGCGCCCCCCTCCCCATCTTCCTTCCTATCTTTCTCATCTGCTTTCTCCAGGGCCTCTTTTCCCAGGCTTAAACTTGACCGGAGCACATTTCCCTGGGTCGCCCACACTCTTTCCTGAGGCCTTTTATTAGAGGGCTTTTTAGCCCTTCTCACCTCGAAACACTCATTTGTCACTGTCCACATCCTTTTGACATCAGCCGGAGAAAAGACCCTCAAACAGCCCAGCCCGCCCGTTATCAACACGACCTTCATTTCTCCGTCCAGTCTCTCAGTTTGCTTGCACAGGTCTGTGGGCTCCCTAAATCTTAGGGAAATACCGTGAACTGACAACAATATAATCGTCAGCAACATGTTCAAGCCCCCAGCAAGCAGTGTCGCCACTGACCATCCAATCGAAGGTCCTGTCATCCCCACCAGACAGAAGAAAGGAGTATCAGCTTCGTTCAGTGGGAAACACTCCCGTAACTCAGCTTCCCACACCTTCCAAAGAAGTAGGCGGGGTGTTTCCCACACCAACTGTCAGCACGACTGTCCTATAACCTGAAGAAATGTGTGTCTCAAAGTAGGTTCGAGAAAAACTCTATCTAAAAAGCCAAAGTACTTAATGGTACACAGGTGATAACAGTGAAGCCTTGTAGCCAGTTTTATATGGTTTCAAGGTTCTGAGGTGCTTAAAAGGAGATATGACCCCACTGAAGCGACTAAGGTAAGGCCAAATCCTGTTCGGATTCCATCTTGGGTTTACTTTAGTTCTTAGCCCCCTACACTCCCTCCCTACCACGGTCAGGCCTGCCTTGGCAATACATTTGACATTTCCACGCCTCGACTATGGTTTCAGATGTATTAGCCAAAATAATTGCCAAGTTATGTTTAAAATGACTATTATGTTCTGGCAGAAATGAACATTTTAAGATTTTCTGACCCTGTTCTGACTTTGATGTATCTTTGTGGGTTTTGTCTTTGAAAATGACTGAGCTGGGCCACCAAGAGACTTCCAGGGTCGTGAGCCCGCTCTTGGTCTGGCCATTAATAAAAGACTCAAAAGTCTTAATTGGCTTAATCAGCATTGTTGTCAATAACTGTCTCTCATGGACCATTGCACCACATTTCAAATCACTGAGGGATTAGGACACCCACTCCCGCACATATATTACAGAGTGGATAAACTTAGGTTGTCGGCTACTTATGTCTCCTGTACTCACTTGGAAGGAAAGTAGAAAACTTGAAGAAAGTGACAATTACTTTAGTTCTTCTAGAAGATATGCTTGTCAATATTTCTCCATGAAAAACTGCGTTTGTTCCCTTCCAGAGACTTCAGGGCTTATAGAGGTAGACACATACAGGTCTGAAATCTATCACCCTTGAAAGTCAGCAGGCACTCACCAAGCATCGAGCTCCTGTGTGCTTTGGGAAAATGCAGCGTGTCTTGTTTCTTCACCCAGGGTGCTTGTCTCCCTAAATACATTTTCATTCTCCGTATTTTCTGCCCAGCATTCTCCACAGCCGGGCAGACCTTTCTGTCTCATCACCCATAGCCTACTTCTCTCCTCCATTAGCCCGGTGCTTCATTACAAGCACCAACCACCTTGAGTCTTGAGCGAAGTTTCTCAGCTCATTCCTCTTAGCCTTTTCTTACCTTTCTGTATTCAGAGAACTAGGCTACCTCAGTCAAAGAAGAACAATGTTCTAAAGGCGTCGCACAGAGAACTATGATACAATCACAAATGTAAAAGCAACTTGGCAAACCTCATTTGAACAAGTGTTAGCTTGTTTAGCAACAGGTGCATCCAAATCAGTTTCTCTTATTGTTTTTATTTTCGGTTCTCTTGTAAATTTACTCATTGCATAGGCTCCACTTGCTAATTCCTGATGTTTATGCTTTTCTTCATCATCGTTTCCAATTGGTTTTTTTGATTTAAAGTCTTCCCACTTAAATATATTAAATATTCACTGTCCCCTGGAAATCTTCAATAAATCCTATCTTTCCCAAGCACACACACACACACACACACACACACACACACACACACACACACAAACACACACTTGCACACACACATTCACTAACATGCTGCATCTTTTTTGATCAAGCTTTTTAATATATCTGATAATCCTTCCTTATGACTCAGATGAGTATACCTGAAGACATTTGAAAAGGAGCAAATAGGGACTGTGAGAAAAACCTTCCCAACATTACTGCTTAGATGCTTCCAAATTAACAGAAACCCAGCTAAGAGTGCTCCCAAGAACCTGCCAAAAGTGCTCCCAGGAACCTGACAAGAGTGCTCCCAGGAACCTGACAAGAGTGCTCCCAGGAACCTGACAAGAGTGCTCCTAGGACCAGGAATTTGGAAAATAAGAAATCCTGTTTTTAAATCCATTTTTGAGTTATCAATGATGAACATGTCTATTCAGAATAATTGAGTTTAAGTCATTTTTAATATCCTCAACATAGTTGAAGAATCATATCAGTACATGATGGGAAGGACCAGTAGTTATAAACATTTCTTTTCCAAAGGTATATACATTTGGACTTTCAATTTTATCATTATTTTACCGTTATCATCTCAAGGCTGACCACAGAGCTTCCAATACTTTGTGGGTTCTAAGTAGCCTATAAAAATTAGTGTGTATTGAGAGACAATAGTTTCGACTTAAACTTGGACTCTTACTGACTGTATTTTTCCTTTTGAAATAACAAATACAGGGGCTGCAGAAGTAGCTAAGTAGTTAAGATCACTTGTGGCTTTTTTTAGAGGACCTGGGTTCAGTTCCTGGAGCCCACATGGTAATCACAACTATCCTTAACTGCACTTCTAGGGGATCTGATGCTTTTCTGACCTCATGGGCACCAGGCAGGCATGCATGTGGTGCATGTGATATAACTGCAGACAAAACACTCACACGCATATAAAATAAACAAATAAAAAATTTAAAAAGTGGAACCACAGCTGCAGTGTTAATACGCAACTCTGCAAATGTGGCTACAGGTTCCAGGAGCACAGGATCACGTGCCCAAGGTCACCTTTTGGATGGAGACTGTTTGAAACTCTGTGCAAAGTATAAATATGTTGACTCGTTTCTCATTTGCTCTCTTTGTTTGGAATTCCTCAACTGCTTGTGAGCCCATTTTTTCCTATAATGTGACCCTGCATTTACTTTTAGAAGTCATTGCATTCCAGGAATGGGGATCAGTCATTCTGTCCTGTGACAGTGGCTTAACCTTTTCTCCTTGCCATCAGGAAACCTTTCCCAGACTCCACAGGAAGGGTGTGGCTGCTTCTGACTAGACAGTTGTCTTCTAAAAATGGTGATAAAAAGTCCACAGTAGCAATCGTGTTTGAGTTAACACAGTCATTGCTTACAAGCTCACAGCTAAGGCATAGATCTTTTTATATTATGAACACCGACGCTGAGTTCATCAGTCACCAGGGGCAAGAACCACTGTTTGGGAATGGTAACTTTATTTCTTTGTATGTTTTTCATACTTATTTGCTTATTGCAAAGAGCAACTTAAAGATGTAAGTAAATAACTTAGTGTATAGGGCAAGGTGTACAAGGTCCTGAGCATGGGATTGTCCATCCCCTTCAGGTCGGGAGCACGTCACACTTGGGAGCATAGGTATGTGCTCCTTCTCACCTTCCTGGAAGCCCTCAACCTCAGGCACTTGGTTTTTATAGATATTACATGAAGTAGGGCTGATTGAATCATTGGCCACTGGTAATGAACTCAATCTTCAGCCCTTTTCTTCCTCTATGAGACCCTTCCAAGCATCCATCAATTCTCCCAGTCTCTTCACTCCTATTAAGTGTTTATCAGTGGTGCCTCTAAAAATCACATCCATAAAGGCTCAGGTGTGGTTGAAAAGCATTGCTTGACCTGTATCTACTTGGAGCTGTTTCAGGGACCTAAGTTGAATATTTTATTATTCAAATGACATAAGAAATTGCAAGGATTATAGGAACCATGTACCAGGAGCCACAGATTTAAAAAGCCCAATGTGCAGAATGTTCCTCTGGACTTTAAGTCCCAATAAGCCCATCTGTGATCTAGTGTTTATTCTTTTACATCTGTTTTGACCACAATGGCTGGGGTAGAGTTGGGGTGTACCTTTTGCATCCCCAAAATCTCAGTTGCCTCATGATGGAGTTAGCTGTGTGGTGGCTCCACCTTCACATATTTTGGTTTGAGTATGGCACAAGGTCTCCTCATCTTTCTTTCCTTATCCCAGGGTAAGGCCATTCCCCAGGGAAATTCAGACCCAGCCAGGGATGGCCACTGCTTCAATTCTACCTGGAACACCTTCACTCCTCGGCTCTCTCACCAGTTTCTTGTCCACACATCAAGCAAGGGTGTTATGAGTTTGGGCACAGCACACTGAGCACACCACCATTATATTTTGTCTTCTCTAACCAGTAACTTTTTCTAAGCATTCCACCAGCAGGGTTTACACTCACATGGGAATGTGCCTGCTGGATGGTGCCTATGATATCATCTGGTGTCTCAATAGGAAGAAGGTGAGCTACTGTAGACTAGGGACTGACCAGGGTGTGAAACAGAAACTTCTGCGGTAGAGAGGAAGCGAAGTGAATTGGAAAAATTAATGCAAGCAAACCTCCCATGAGAGACTGAAAGGCCACGGACCTCACCCAGGACCTTCATTACCTGGCTCTGCCTTGTTGTCTATCTGCTGCTCGCTTCCTCTCTTCAGGTGCGTGCTTTCCCTCTCCAAACATGACTAAGCACCTGCTCAGAGCCAGGCTCTGGTTTATGTTTTGAAGATTCCTCCTCCACATCAGACATCATAAGGAAGACATGCCTTTCATACTTCCCCCCTCATAACCCACTTGTTTAATTCAGAGCAATAATGTGTGGCGATAATCTAGTTATGTATTTGAGTACTGTCTGTGTCTTTGGTCCTTTGAGAAATTCTTTTCGGGTGGAGTTTTGCTTTCTCTTTCTGCACAGGGTTCAGAATACAGTAGAAGCTCAGCAAATATTTTCTGAGAGAATGACTGGGTCTGTGTGGCTGCTCAGTAAATGCTGTTAGGTGAGTGAATTCTCTAACACGCTCTTGCAAGTATGGCCTTGATGCATGTTTTAAATGCTGTGCTGAATGAGAAAAGGAGGAATGGGAGGGGGGTGGAACATACAGGGAGGAAGAAAACATGGGAGGGAGAAAGAATAAAACAGGGAGAGATTGATTTTGAAGGAAAGAAGGGAAAAGTGGGAAGAGATAAGAGGGAGAACAAAAAAATGAAAGAAAGGGAAGGAAGAGGAGGATGTGATGAGGAGGAGGGAAAGGAAATGGAATAGGAGACGAGGAAGAAGAGGGAGAGGAAGAAGATGAGGAGGAGACACGCTCTTAGAGGACAGTGTAGCATCAGCGATGAGCTGAGAACTTGCTAGAAATTTGTATTATAGGGCCTGACCTAGAAGGACCTAGAGGAATCAGTAACAAAGGGGGTGAAGGAAACAGTTTGTGTTTTAACAAATAGTCTGTGCTAGTCAGTGGGGAAGAGTTATTCAGACTCAAGTTCAGATTGCTCCCTGATAAACCTTCAACCAAAATTTTATTATTAGGCGAGTTAATTTTAACTCGCCCTTCTTCTTGATGCCTCTCCAATTCCACTGATTTCTCTGTTTCCAAGATGTGTCACAGACTATTTAGAGGGTCTTGAACAGTTTAGAATTCATAAATTAGTTAATTTTATAATAAATATCATGCCTGTCTTGATATTTATAGTGCTTCATGAAAAATTCAGCGTGGATGTTGCAGGAAAAAGACTTGGAAACACAACTTAATTTGACACCAAATGTTAGGCATAAGACCAGCCTGATGCCATTCCTTCTAGGAAGAATTTATTTTTTTCTAGTACTGGGTATTAGACCCAGGGGTTTGCACATGCTCAACAAATGCTCTGCTTCCGATTTTTATTCTAACTCTGTACTTACTTTTCTTCAAAAAAAATTTTTTTTTTTCATCAGAGGCTTGCCAAGTTGCCCTTGCTAGCCTTGAACTTGCTCCATACCTCAGGAAGGCTTTGAATTTACATCCTTTTGCTCTGGCTTCTGAGTGGAGTAGATGAGCTTATATGGACCTGCTCACCAAGTCTGTAGAAGTGTGTGTGTGTGTGTGTGTGTGTGTGTATTTAAATTTATTCTTTAAGAATTTCATACATGTATTCAATATATTGTGATCAATGCTGCCTTCCATCTCTCCCTAGATTCTCTCCTAATTTCATGCCCTCTTTCATTTTTAAAGCAATAACCATCGAATCCAATTACTGCTACCCTTATATTCATGGTCGTGAAGCCATCTATAGGTGGGCATGTACAACCTATCAGTGTGGCCATCCCCCAGAGAAAAGTGACTTTCTTTTCCACCAACAGCCATCAGTTGTCAACAACTCCTCAACTAGATGTGAGCCTTGTGAGCTCCCCAACAACCCTTGCTGGGATTTTTAAAAAATTTTTAATTATTTACATACATTACATCCCAACCACTGTTTTCTCGACTTCCCCTCTACCAGTGCTTGACACCCAAACCCAAATCCACCCCTCTTCTGCTTGCCTTCCAAAAAAAAAAAAAAAAAAAAAAGAGCCGGGCGGTGGTGGCACACGCCTTTAATCCCAGCACTCGGGAGGCAGAGCCAGGCGGATCTCTATGAGTTCGAGGCCAGCCTGGGCTACCAAGTGAGTTCCAGGAAAGGCGCAAAGCTACACAGAGAAACCCTGTCTCGAAAAACCAAAAAAAAAAAAAAAAAAAGGAGGCCTCTCAGGGCAATAAACTGAACACAGCATAAACAACTTACAATAAGACTAGGCACATATCCTCATATCAAGGCTGGATGAGGTGACCTGTTAGGAGGAAAAGGGTCCTAGGTGCAGGTCAAAGAGTCAGAGACATCCCCAACTCCTGCTGTTAGGGATCCCACAAAAATATAACTGTGCAACCATAATGTTTGTCATGCTGGGATTTTGATTGCCTTCCTCTTGTACAGGTAACCATGACTCCTTAAAAGTATTTTTTTGTTATTCAAATCTCAATGTCTTTATTTATTTAGAGACAGGGCATCATGAAAACATGGTCTTGATCTGTCTCTGTAGCTGAGGATGACTTTGAACTCCTGATCCTCTTGCCTATACCATCTGAGTGCTAGTGTTACAGGCATGCACAACCATGCCAAGTTAATGTGGTCCTTAAAATATAAGTCAGGGCCTCGCTTAGGCTATGCAAATGCTCTACCTAGGAAACTACAATAATTTTTAAAAGAGAGTATTGCAACCAGGCAGATGTGTCAACTACAACCAACCACAAGATAGCAAGTACTTTTCTGTTCTTCACTGTATTGCCTCAATAGAAAATGGTAAAAACAACACAATTTTAACCTGCAGCAAATGTCACGAGTTTCAAAAAAGAAGCACGAAAATAGAAGAAAGCATAATTTTGATGAGCAGTTATTTTTAAGAAGTCATGACCATCCTGTTCTGTATCTAGAGATACAATTTGGAGTACTTAAAGAAATCTTTCTGGATAAACTTCCTAGATCACGAGTCTCCAGGAAATAACAAAAACATTTGGAGGACAGTTTTAGGGATGGAAAGAGAAGGCATGTACTACATGCACAGTGCCATTCCCAGCTCAGGGCCAGAAATGTTAGGACTTATAATTGTTAATAGTAAAATAATATTCTACAAGGAACATTAAGATAAACCATGGGAATTGAATACCCAGTAATACTAAGAATAATGGAGTCCGCAGATGAGAATATCTTTCTGAGAATGTTCAAATGACAATAAATTCACACTGCATTTCTATCTTGTATCCAAACAAAGCTGTTCAGTAGATCAGCGTGAGAGGCATTTAACAGCTACTCAGACTGGTGGCCATGCCATGATTTTCTACATCCTGGAAGGGAGGAGGAGGGAATAGTTATCAGTAGGTTCTTCAACACATCTTTAAGGGTTTAAGGTGTCTTAGGGTTTCCATTGCTGCTACAAAACACCATGACCAAAAAGCAAGTTGGAGAGGAAAGGGTTTATTTGGCTTGTATTTCCACATTTACTGTACACCACTGAAGGAAGTCAGGACAGAAACTCAAACAGGGCACGAACCTGGAGTCAAGAGCTGATGCAAAGGCCATGGAGGGAAGCTGCTTATTGCCTTGCTTCTCCTGGCTTGCTCAGCCTGCTTCCTTATAGAACCCATGACCATGGGCCTTCCCCATTGATCACTAACTGAGAAAATACCTTACAGCTGGGTCTCATGGAGGCATTTCCTCAACTGAGGCTCCTTCCTCTCTGATGACTCCAGCTTATGCCAAGTTGACATGCAAAACTAGCCAGTACGCTTGGTATTTATTTTCTACACTAATTTCTTATCCTTTTTGTTCTTTTTTTTTTTTTTTTTTTTTTTTTAAGCTGGGAGGAAATAGACTTTGGGTAGCTTTCATCCTAGCACTGTAGCCAAAGGTAGTCACATGATTTACAAACAGCAGTGACTCTAAGGGAACCGCTTCCTCAAGCTCCAGGCTTCTGCTGCATCTTTACCAACACCACAGCTGCTACCACCCACCCCAAGAGATGAGTCTGCTCACATTAAGGCAAGTCAGGGTTTCAATGCTTCCCACAGGGCAGTCAGTATGTGCATGACTTCTAGGTAGAAAGGCTTCAGGAGTTAGACTGTGATACTCACAAAATCTATTCACCCAATCCTTGACAGTAGATAAACTGTCATAAGATAACTGGGCATAAGGTAAGATTGGTTTTAAAAGAAAAGGTAAAATGGGCCTAGAGAGATGGCTCATCAGTTAGAGTACCTGTTGCTCTTGCAGAAGACTTGATGGTTCTGTTCTATCACCCACATGATGGTTCATGACCATTGATAACCCTAGTTCTTGGAGATATGATGCCCTCTTCAGGCCTCTGGGTACCAGGCATGCATGTGCACATACACACATGCACACAAAACACTCAGACATATAAAATAAATAAACAAATGTAAAACAATTGAAAAAAAGCTAAACAAACAAAGCCTTTCGCTTTTTTAGAGGCTTACGGTGGGAAACCAAAGGCATATTTTTAATATTCTGTGGGTCACATTGTTTCCCTATGAGTTCTCTAGATGCCACAAGGGAGAGATGTTGTTCAAATTCCTAAAATGGTCTTATAATGAAAACCCTGGACCAGATATTGGGGTAAATGCTGAAAGATCAGAGAGACAAAGGAAGAAGCCACCACTTACCTCTAGCACTATTCAGCATGAAAAGCTTTCCTCAGCTGAAAGACTTTAGTTCCTGTCTCCTCACACCTTATATGACTTTCTCTGCCCACACATCATTTCCTGTCTCAATTTTCCTGGTACTGGGATTAAAGGTGTGTGTCAACACTGCCTGGCTCAGTTTCTCTCCTAGACTGAGTTAATCTCATGTAGTCCAGGGTGGCTTTGAACTCACAGAGATCCAGATGGATCTCTGCCTCCTGAGTGCTAGGATTAAAGGTGTGTGTGCTACCACTGCCTGACCTCTATATTTAACCTAGTGGCTTGTTCTGTTTTCTGATCTTCAGTCAAGTTTATTAGGGTACACAATATATCACCACAGAGAGGCTTATAATTTGGTTAACCTGGGTGACCTTTGGCATTTACAACATGATCTTAACATTGCTTTAAAAATCAAAATAAGACGCTGGGCGGTGGTGGCGCATGCCTTTAATCCCAGCACTTGGGAGGTGGGAGGTGGAAGGCAGGCGGAACTCTGTGAGTTCGAGGCCAGCCTGGTCTCCAAAGCAAGTTCCAGGAAAGGCACAAAGCTACACAGAGAAACCCTGCCTCCAAAAACCAAAACCAAAAAATCAAAATAAGAAGGCAAATACTGAGAAAAATCACATCTTTTCCTTGTTAAAAAAAAAAAAACAACAAAAACCTCTTGATTTTGACTCAAAAAAATCAAAAGACAGAAGCACAGTGGTCCTACATTCTGCCTGTTTCTTGGTTATCTCTAATTCAACATGTCTTCCTGACCCCACCCTTCTCTCCTGGGTGAGACAGACTCGGAGAATCCCCGAGACCCCTGAGGGCTGGTCTGACAGTGATGAAGGCAGAAGATCAAAAGACCTTATCATGTTTTCCACAAATGTAATGTTAAAACTATCAGCCAGATTATAGAGCCCTTGAAGGAAGGAGCCCTGTTCCTCATCACCCTCTCCACATCCCCAGGTCATGGCGACCGGATCTCAGTCATATATTGACAGACTAAACCTTTATACTCTTCCACTAAATGAGGGCGTGGCTAAGAATTTTGTGTGAATCTCACACAAAATAACATTCTCATTCATCTCAGTGCAGAATCAGAACTCTCACCACCACAGAATCTGGTACCTAGCCCCCAAGCCTTAGAAGAAGTGGCATCCATGCCTTAGCCATTGTTCTGGAGGAATAGACACCCGGTGAGGATTAGTGCTTCTCAGTAATGAAGAGACACTCCTGAAATTCCTACTTGTGACACCAAGATCAGAAACCCCAGCAAAGTATGCACGTGCTGAATTCTGTCCATAGCTCTGCTTTCTTTCTCCCTCACACCCCCAATCCCAGAGAGAGAAGAGCACACAGGTAGCCCACAGGCACACAGCCTGGGACAGCAGGTATCCCGCAAGGCTGTACACGATGGCTTGCTCCTTGGCCCAAATCTATGAGGGATCTGAAACAGGAGACGCCACAGAAACATGGGTGTCCCTGACTCCCAAACAGAAGTGTCTGCAGTAGGAAGCTCTCATCTGGACCTAGTGATGGTTCTGCACGTGGCTACCAGCTCCCTTCAAGTGTGGGAGGGACATACGGAAACAGTCATGGCTTCCTCCAGTAACGGCTCCTGGAATCCGTAGTGTTTCTCCTTCCAGTTAGTTTTTTACCATATTCTACAGTGCCTGGGTTTCAAAGCTGTTAGTCTGTGTGTGGAATCGGAGGGTGCAGCCGTTAGCTGGGGTAAACTGCAGAGATTTACAGTACTTAGCACGTCTTCCCAGGGTGTCTATCTTGTCCTCATACTTATCGCGAGGCTCAGCGCCAGTTCTGAGTTTTGGCTTCACTGACATTTTTTTCTTTGTTTTTGCAAATTCATCTCATTTCTTTCCTATTGTGCGTGCTAATCTCTCCTCCTCCTCTTCTTTTACCCAGCGGCCGCCAAGCCCCTCTTGCACTCCCCTCAGTTCTCAAAGAAGAAGAAGATGATGCATCTTGGTATATCAGTGAGCCACTGGCCTCACTGTAACTCAGCCGCTTCCTGCGGATGCCACCCTCCGAAAGCCCGCCTAGCAAACGTCTCCTCGATTTCTTTTTATTTTAAAAATAATTATCTGGAAATAATTACACATGAACAGGTCAACTGTAACGTTTGTACCGAGAGTTTCTACAACACTTCCCTGAGCCTCCCAACTCTCTCTCTGTCTCCTCTCCCTCTCTCTGTAAATAAAATACATTTACCTAAACTATCTCAGAATAGGCAGCAGACATCCTGGATTAAGTTTGCAATCTTAATAAAATCCCTAAATTAAGGATCTTCAGACTGATACAAAACTTAAACCCACGTTTCATATTTCAATTTTGCCAACGATCCCAATCATGTCTCTTCTAGTATTCCTTTTTTTTTTTTTTTTTTTTTTTTTTTTTTTTTTTTTTAAGTAGAGGATCCTGTATTACATCGAATTGCTAAATCTCTTCATGACCTTAGGTCTGGAACACCCTGGAGTTTTGTGACATGGACTTCACAGCATCAAGTTCTTTGAGCGATTCCAGCTGTTTTTCTGTAACGGTTTCCTCCCCTCGGCTTTGTCTGATGTCTCCTTGGGACCACCTTCAGGCTCAGCAGCTTAGCAGCGCTTTCTCTCTTTTCTCGATTTCAATACTTTTCCCCAACAGGCTGATCATTCAGTCATCTCCCAACCAATCACAAACGTAGCCTCATAGTAGACTCCTCGGAGATTTTTTTCAGACTGTAAGCTCTGAGTTTCCACTTCAGGCAATTCCGATTTAGAAGGGTATGAAGCGGAACCCTACAACTGTAGCTTTAAAAGCTCCGTGGGTAGCTGCGGGCACACACCTTTAACCCCAGCACTCCAGAGGCAGAGGCAGGTGGAGCTCTGAGAGTTTGAGGCTAGTGTGGTCTATGAGGGAGTTCCAGGACAGCCACGGCCATGGCCGGAGCTGAGGGTCATAGACTTGCCCTGACATTTGGCACAGTCTGGCTTCTCTGTGGATATTAGTTCCCCTTCCTTCTCTCATTCCCTCTTCTCACTGCATCAGTCCGTGCTTCCAGTACATCTCATCTTCCCAGAGACACCAGTGTGCCAGAGAAAGGCGGCCATGTCAACCAAGCATCTCGACACTTATGGCATGTGCTGTGGCCATATCTTGTGTGTGTGTGTGTGTGTGTGTGTGTGTGTGTGTGTGTGGCTTTTATTGTGACAAATTATCAGCCCAGCCTCTGTATAAACAAATTGGAAGGCAAGCCAATTACGTGTCACTGAAAGAAAAGTGGAAATAAAAAGGAATCCTTGAGATTTTAAGTTGGGGGGGGGGTCAGGCAAATTCTAAAGTATTAGCAGACCATCATCCATTTTAACTGAAGAACTAAGAAACCGCGTTTTGGAATTGGGATTGGATGGTGCTGACTATAAGGCAGGGGCTTTAGAAACACGTGTAAATACAACGATATTACTTCCTACTTTTTAAATGTCTCAACATGGGGGCTGAGAAGACGGCCCAGCTGTTCAGAATGCCTTCCAGTCTACCAGAGGACTGGAGTTTGGTTCCCATGTTGGGTGGTTCACAGCTGCCCATAACTCCAGCCCCAGGGGATCTGATACTTCTGGTGTCTGAGGGCACCTGCACTCACACGCACATACCCCACCCTCCCCACATAATTAATAATAATAAAAACAAGGATTAAAAAGAAATGTATCAGTCTCATGGTCTGTGATACTTGATTCTATTCATAACAGACAGTCTAAGCGCCATGTAGATACTCTGAGGATGGTTTCCATGGTTTCTTCTAGGCCATGGGTTCTCAACCTGTGGGTCACAACCCCATTGGGAGTTGAATGACTCTTTCACAGGGGTCACCCAAGACCGTCGGGAAACACAGATATTTACATTACAATTCATAACAGTAGCAAAATTATAGTTATGAAGTAGCAACAAAAATAAGTTGATGGTTGGGGTCACCACATCATGAGGGACTTTATTAAAGGGTCCCAACATTAGTAAGGTCGAGCACCACTGCTCTAGGTAGTGGGGATACTGTCTTTAGTCTGTCTACATAATGGTGGTGACAGTAGCTTATCTGTCTCCCTGCAAGCTCTAAGTGACTCAGTCAGAGAGGTTGCCTGGGGCTGTAGGGCACTTTTCTGCACCAGCCTCCTCCTCACTTCTTTGGAGACTCCCACTGGCTGTGAGCTCTTTGAAGGCCAAATGGAAGGAAATGCAGAGCTGTGAAAGCTCAGCCTGGAACCACAATGGCTATTCACAAACTGAGGAAATGCTGCTCCTCCTCCCCAGGCCAGCACAAGGGTGGGGTGGGAGAGGAAGCAGGCGGTGAGCCTCTAGGCAAGATTTGTAGATAGTGGTATCAGAACCAGCCGCGAACCCTGTTTTCATGCACAGTCAGCACTTTATCCCTTCTGGAGCATTTTTTCGCAGAATGGGCCAGCTCATCTGGGTTCCTCAGAAGCCTAGAGTCAGCCAGGGTATGAATGATAAAACAAAGGCTAAAAGAAGCCAATGTTACTAAATACTCACTTACTTATGGTTAGGGTACCAACGTGATTCCTTTAATCAGATCTTTGTTTTCAACCATGTGAGGTAGACAAATGCCCATCGTGATCTCCATTCCAAAGAAGGAAGTACGGCTTGAGTAGAAACCACCAAGACCCAGACTAGGTTTCCCTGACAACGAAGCCCTAGTTCTTTATTTCTGCATCACAATCTGTTAATTCCTTAAGGTCTTGAGTTGGAGGTTGGGGGACAGAGAGGGAAGTAGCCACAGAGCTTTGAGACCAAGTCCTTGTCCACGTATACAACCTTCCAGAGTCAAATTCATCACGCTGGCAGGGGAGGATGTAAGAAAAAGAGGAAAGGTAAAGAAAAGAAACTCTCTGCGTCCTTAAAGAGTGAGTTTAGGGTTATTTTGTGTGCTTAATGTAGAGTGATAGCCGCAGTTCAAACATGTCTTCCTTGGCATTTGCCTTGATGAATAGGTACTATATATTAGAGAATACGGTAACTGTGTGTGTGTGTGTGTGTGTGTATGCTCTTGCTATTTTTTTCTTTTGAACAAGTCTTTGGGTTTTAACCTCTGTATATTTCAGCTAGATGTCTGCAAAATAGAGATGGTGGTGACAATGGTGATGTTGATAAGATATGTTGTCTTGTTTAATGGTTATGGATTCATCCCTTACTACACATATATAAGTATGTGTGTAATATATATATTTGCAATATGATTTTGCTGAGGTTCTCATGAAGAAGTAGAGTCTATTGCCCTATTCCTTGTATCTGGGCTGGTTTATAGTTTGTTTTAACCTCTAAATGTGGAAGAAGTAGTGTTGTGTGACTCCAGAGCCTATACTTCTAGAATCCTTCAGCCTTTACCTTTGGCCTTGTATGAAGCTGGACTGACTTCCCATCATGAAAGGGAAGCTGGTATTGTTTACTAGAGGATGCGAGGTCATGAGGTGAGCCTAGATGGCCGGCTTATAGCCAATGCTGAATGCTAGTCATGCAAATGAGCCGAGTGCTGATCTTAGAGTCCTGTTGGCCTCCCATGCTGATTTCAGCCCTAACTGTGAGCCTAGGATGAACCAGTAGAGGAACCACCCGACCAACTCCACTGTAGTCCACTCCAGAACAGTCCACCCCTGTCCACTCTCTCCCATTTCATTCTGCATCGTTACCCTCACCTCCATTCTGTCTTGTTCCGCTCTATCCCACTCCAAACTTTTCCTTTCTTTCCCCCAACACTTGAAGCATTTTGTTCAGATGCTTTAGTTACAAGACCTTGTTTTCACTCAAAAACAACACCCCCGATACAGCTCAATTACAAACCTCAGTCCAATATCCCCACAAACCAGATGCTGTGTAATAAAGAAAACAACTAAGAGAGATTTAAATACAATTTCCAACAATTGAGCTGAACTATTTTACTCTTATATGCTTCTGACGCTCTTTGTCAAAATTACTCTCAAAGTTGTAAGTGACTTGTGTTACTTTTCAAAGTCTCAAATTCCAGTGTTTCATAATGAACTTGGAAGGATGGCTAGAGCTCAGAATTCTGAAAGCTGCACTCGGAGAAACTGCCTTTGGAGACAGCATGGCGTTTCACTCTCACTTCCCAGGGCATAGTCAATACTTTGCCTGAACTTCAAGAAAGCCAGAGGTGAGATACTGGTCAGGTTGGGTGCCTCATCTGGGAGCTCATATAAACACTGCCATTGCTTTCATTGTAGAAATGAAATCCCAAACCAATCACCAACCACCAAGTAACCAACCAACCAACTAAACACCCAAATAACCAACCAACCAAACAACCGAACAAAACATCCTCCCCAGGCCCACAAAACAAAACAAACCAAACAACAACAACAAAACCCTCACCATTGTGTCTGCTATGATCTAAGGCTACAAATACTGTTGGCGGGGTGGTGAGCCTATAGATCTACCCAACCAGTGGTACGTCTACAACAGCTCTGTTGCTGATGGTTCTGAATACACTTTTGCAGAGCCTGGCCAACTCTTGAACCTATTTCTATGCTTCATAATGTCAGACCTGGGAAGAATGATAGACTATCCTTTTTATGCTAAAAGGCCATCTTCTACTATTCAGGTAGATAAGTTTCTGTGGTAGTCCTCATTCAATGTGTCTTGTTTGATATACTCACTTTTTTTTTTTCTGTACTGTTATAATCAAGTTCAAATGTGAATGGGTGCTCTACTAAATTAATGGTAGGATGTGAGTTTTTGTTGAGTCATATACAGCCAAAATAAAGATGTGAGTATTTATTTTCAAAAGCAAGTGGCAAATACCTCGTTCACACTAGTGGATGGAATGGCTAAGGAGCCGAAGAGTTAGGGAGTGCCCTGATCATGGTGGGGGTGGGGCTCCTGAAGTCATGGCTCTCCCATCTCATGTCCTCTTTTCCCAGTTTCCAAAGCTAACAGCTGTGAGACCACAATGAGCTGAGCGGTTGGTAGAACTCAAGGCAGAATTGGGAGACCCTAACTGCTCCCCTCTTCCTCTTTCTATTATGCCCCAGCTGCGGGGAGGGATGTGAGAGGCGCAGCTGACCTTCAAAGGCAGATTTAGAGTTTGTGTTCTTGGGATAGATATTTATAGTCATGGATAGAGATTGAGGGCTATGCTTGAAAATGATGTAAAGAGTTTCCCAAAAAGCAACTGGGCCTTCCTAACTCCTGTTTACAGGCAAGCAAAGAACTGGGTCAGAGGCAAGATTTATGGCAATGGAAAACTGGAACCAAAAATAAATTCAACGTCCTCACTGTATTTGTTTTGTGATCAATGATGATATATGTGCTCAGTAGCTGGAGACCATATGCAATATTAGGTTCAATATAATGCAGAAGCAGTGAGAGATCCAATTGGGTGGATGTCCTTTGGATAATACTGGGATTTTTCATTCTTTGAATTATTTGGGTAGCCTGTTAGGGAAGAGTTACACTCTCAAGTAAAGTGTGGACCTTTCCTTTGATGGCTTGTGCTTTGGATTAACTCAAAGCGTCACCCATACACGGGCCCTGAGTGTTCTCCCATCAAGACATCCCTGTGTTCTCCAAACTTGAACTCTCTCATCTGTTCTAATTACACCATCATTGCCTTCATGATGGTTCAAACCTCCGAGAGGAAAGCAAAGCCAAAGACATGAATGCTCAAAACAGAGAGAGCGTTTGGGTAACACTCATGAGCTGCCAACACCGCTGTTCGATCACTTGACCCATCTGTCACCGTGTGGACTACCGAGATCATAGGTAGGTGACACACAGGGTATGGTGATGTGAGGTGCCATGACTCCTGTTTATCTTATCTTCCCAATCAGTTACAGCGATTCTGGATCTGCCACTGCTTTGCGATTCTTGCCCCTTACCTTAGAGCATAAATGGTTTGGAACTGCAAAGTACTGCTCTCAACGTCTGTTTACTTTGTTTCAGGCTATGTTTGAGACCGTGAACCCTGACTTTGGTTCACAAAATGCCAATCTACAAGAGTACCGACCGGCACAGCACGGCCAACCCTAATTATCTCCATCTCATCACGATGCAAAGATTTCAAAGGTTTCCTCATTATAAGCCAAATCCGCTTATGTACAATTTGCAGTTTAAACACAAAGTGACTGATTTCTTCGTGCACCGTGGTCCTTGGAACAGAGCGAGTCTTTTCAAGGGAAGGGCTTTCTGGGACCGTTCACAACCATACCACCCCTCTCTTTTTACCTCTGTGGTGGTGCTGGAGAAAAATGGAGTAGTCGATGGACTCCAGGATGCATCTGTAGTTCCAGCGGTGTGCAGACTGGGGAGATCTCTCTCGCTGCTGTTTTGACTGTAGAGCTCTACAGTGTTCCTGAGGAACGCCTCTGTGGTATTCCTAACGTGTTCAGTGCTATACGGAACCGTGTTAAAAGCAGTGGGGATCTGTGGAGCAGCTGAGTTTCTAGCAATCCGCACAGAAACTTCTGTCCCCAGGTCAGCTGAGGGGGAAGAAAGGACAGTGGCAAAAAATCATTCTCACATTTTATGAATTTTACCCGAGTTCTTCACACAAAATGATTTTGCTATGAGATAGGATATCATATGGTTCAGAGTGATCTTGAGCTTGCTATGTAGCCAGAGGACCATGAACTCCTAATCCTCTTGCCTTTACTTCCTAGGTGTTGATATTACATGTGTGGACCACCATGCCTGGTGTATAGAGGGCTAGGGGTTGAACCCAGGGCTTTGTGCAGGCTAGGCAAGGCAAGGATTTTACTAATTAAGCCATATTCCTAGTCCCATATAAAAACAGTTTTTACATAGTAAAAGAAGGTCCCTTCAATAAGGAGCATGTGGATAAATTTAGTTGTATAAAAAAGCCAAGATCCCCTCAGCATGGGAAAGTGTCCATTTGCCCTGTCCAATACACCCATTTTTGATCCATGTGCCACTTTCACATAGTGGAGGCAGAGTTATGAAAACGGTGTAGAAAGTCTAGTTCCACATAGAAGACAGAGTTTAATTCATTCTATGAATATCTAGATGACTGAATCGGTCTCAGGAGTGGTCCATGGATCTCCCAAGATCTACCCAGACTTCTGATCATATGAAATTCATATTATTACAGTGCTGGTCAGGGCAGGTCATAGCTTTCATCAGCTCCCCAAAACGTTGCTTTGAGACTTGCTGTTAGTGATTTGCCTAACCGCATCATGAAGAGCGGAGGCTTTCTAGGTGGGTGGGTGGGGCAGTTAATGCTATTTATTTCTTTAACCATAGTACAAACATTTATGATAGGAACATTTGTGTCCTTAATTTATTTTAACTAATATGTAAAAACATAAAAGTTATATATTAATGGAGTATTAGTGATGTTTAAATTCCTGCACATATTATATAGCGTTTAAAACAGATTATATACATCTATGTCCTCAAACATCTTTTCAGATTTTATGGTGTAAATATTTAGAACCTCCTTCTAGCTTTTTGAGACAAGCAGTACATCCCTATTTATCCCTGACTGTCATCAGAATGTCTTGCTCCTGTCTAACCATAACAAACCATCTATTGATAGGGTGTGAGTCTTTTAATTCTGTGAGTCTTCAATCATGAAACTGTTGTATTTTTCCCCTTCCTTCCTTTTTTTCTTTTCTTTTTTTTGAGACAGTGTTTCCCTGTGAAGCCCAGGCTAGCCCAGAAATTGCTCTGTAGACCAGGCTGGCCTCAAACCTGCCTCTGACTCCTGAGTGCTGGGATTAAAGGCATACACTGCCCAGCAAGACTGTTGTATTTTCTAAGTTAGATATCTTTGGAAGAACAGCTAGTGGTTTAGGATGTATGAGCAGGATGGGATAAAATTTCTATATTGAAAAACAAACAAACATCGGTTCGCCTTGCCAGAATCAAAAACTATGCTCTTCTGACATTTTTAACATGCTCCCCCAGGTGCTGCTGCTGGGGGCTTTGGAGTCACTGTGTAGCAATACTCCAGGGCAAAGCCACACAAAAGAAAGGGTTGGAAAAATTCTGTGAATGATTGGCTGACAAGTGTGTCTGGATGTTTCACCGGCTTTGGGGATGCTGCACTGTCACGTGTATAAACCCGACAAAATCCTGCCAGAATCAGGGGACTAACTTTGAAGAGTGTGGGCTTTAAGACTCAGAGCAACTGTTTTTACTTCTCATAGCTTCTTTACTTGTTGATTTAATAAAACAACTGTTTATTAGGCAGCTACTATGTGCCAAGTGGCTCCTCTTAAAGAAGAAATTAGTTATACTTTCTAGTCAACTTTACTTACCCCTCTTTTGAGTCTCATTCCTTCCCACTCTAATTTTACCTGGCTAGCACATTTCATATGGCAATGTATGTAAATAAGAGCAGTTAAGGGACAGAAAAGGTTCAGGGCAGAAAAGGTCCATTTATGACTTAACAAGATGTAGACAGACATCCTTTCAAAAGTTAATGAAGAGACCAGGGTGATTAAGGATTCTTTCCTTGAGATGCAAGGGCAGTACAGAGGTTTTTGTGTATGGATAGGTTTGGACAGATTTGGCAAAACACAAGTATTGGACACCAGTTAAATTTGAAGTTCAGGTAATATTATTTTAGTATAATTGAGTATATGTATATAGTATTGGTAAACAATCCAAGAACTATATTACATACCATTTACTTAATATTTATTTTAATATACTCAAATTTTTTCTGAAATTCAAATGTAAGAGGACATTCATATGTACTGTCTGCAACTTTCCTTACATGTCTACTGAATCTACACTTCCCCTAGCTTTCTGGATGCTTCTTTCTGTAGATTTCATTTTTTCCCTTTCATATCATTAGCAATGTTGCCACCTGTGTCCCAGGGTTATACACTTTGCACACAGATGGGAGATTTAGCTCAAGGTTCTTTCTCATGCCAAACTCAACCATGGTTCTACCTGAGACTTCTTCACAACTGTCTTATGAAGCAGTCTTAATTTCTCAGTCTGGAGTTCAGAGTCTAGAGTTTAGGTATCTCCTTCAAACAGCATCTGCCAGCGTAAGGATGCAGAACAGATGGAGGTCAGCGTCTCTGTTGCTTCCAGCTTTGGCCAATGCTGACTCTCTAAGTTAAGGACCACCTAATACAATTTTTGTTCTCAGGCTCCTTTAAAAAAGTAATGATGGGCTTAGGACCTAAGAATACCTAGTGTGCAATTTTATTCTTTGTATGTCAGGCTGTGCTTCACTAAAAAATGGCTGGTGAGTTTTTATTGCAAGAACTTAAAAAAAAAATTAGTCAATGTGCACAATCAGTGGATGAAACTAGATTCTCCAGACAAATGATCAAACATTCTGGAGATTTGTTCTTCAAATAGCATTGCAGATGTTACAGTTGCATACAGCATTTGTGGAATATTAATTTAAGAGGTGTTATATTCATTTATGCTGTGAAATACTTATTTAATAATGCAAAGATGTGTTGTATTCTTTTATGTTGCATTTGTTTAACTCTGTAAAGCTGTGTTACTTTGCCTGTCTAAAACATCTGATTGGTCTAATAAAGAGCTGAATGGCCAATAGCAAGTTGGGAGAGAGGGATAGGTAGGATTGCCAGGCAGAGAGAATAAACAGGAGGAGAAATGTAGGCTTGAAAAAAGAAGAATGAGAAGAAAGAGGGGTAAGAAAAGGAGGAGAGGAGGAAGCCAGGGGCCAGCCACCCAGCCACACAACCAGCCATGGAGTAAGAAGGAAAGACACATAGATAGAATAAAGAAGGGTTAAAAAGCCCAGAGGTAAAACATAATTAAATACAAACAAGATAATTTAAGTTAGAAAAGCTGGCTAGAAACAAGCCAAGCTAAGGCCGGGCATTCATAAGTAAGAATAAGTTTCTGTGTATTTATTTGGGGGTTGGGTGGCAGGCCCCCAAAAGAGAAGGGGAGAAAAGCCAACTATACTTTTGGCTTTTACATGGACAAAAATCTCAATCTTCTGCTGCAATTGCCTTTAGTCATCCTCATATATTTTTAAAATAATTTGGACCAAATATACCCATTTCCTATTTGAGGCCACCTCTCTCCTTTTCAGCTAAAGAAATATTTAAATCCAATATCTCTTTATTTACATGTCTGTATTTTTTAAGTTTTGCTACTTAAAAGCTGGAGAAATTTTAGCCTGAACATCCAATTTCTACGTTTTGTGAATTTTAAAGCAGTGTTGCCAAGATAATTGGTGTTAGAGTCACCTCTAAGGTTTGTGTATTATAGCCTCTCTCTAGAAACTGCAGTCCGGTGAATTCGGTATGGGTCCCAAACTTGGCATTTCTAAGGTTTCCTGGGTGACGCTAGTCTAGCTTTAGCGATGTTCGCACTATGAACCAAAATGCAGCCCTGATATCTCCCCCTCTTCCTCCTTTGGTCCACTCCCTTCCCTCCCCAACTCCCTCTCCCTTCTCTGCAGGGTCTCATGTAGCTGAGGCTGGCCATGGACTTCCATCCCTTTCCTCCACTTTCCAAGTGCTGGGATTAAAGGCATCAACCAACATCAAACCAACAATTGTGATCATTTCTTATGTGGGTCTTGGAAGTTTATAAAATAGATGGGAAGGAAGAAAATCCTTTTATCGATATACAAGACTCTCAAAGTTCATTTTTCTATTGCTGAACTCTATTGGAATAGACATGGAATTATTCTAAAAATAATTGTTATACAAAACTTATAACAGATCATCAGGTATTTTGGTGTCTATATCTTGTAAATTTTTTTTTTGGGAAGTGTGTAAACATTTCACAATTCATGAGAGAGGAAGGTGTTTTGATGGTCGCAAGGAAAAATTCTTACACAATGGAACAATATGTTAAAGCTATTTTTAACTTTTATTGTACCATTGCTACTACATTGTTTTCACATTATAGTGAAATTCTTCCTAGGATATAATTCAAGACCAGTGGGGCATCCTGTATCCAACCTGAAACACTTTTGCACTGAAGTTGTTACTAGCTTTTAGTTAGGTCAAGGTCACCTGTGAGATGATACGTGTTGACTTCACCAGGTCAAAACCACCTTTTGAATATATTCCCAAAGGGCAACACACTAATAATCAGACTCAGAAATGATCATTAACCGACATACAAGGTTTTGTATGACAGTAAGGACAACAAACAAATTGGTTTCTCTTAATGTCACCTTTGTGGTAAGAGATTTTAACTGTATTAGTATTTCTACTCTGAGAGGGAGGTTAAATATAATGAAGTATAATACAATATAAATATAATTATGTGGAAGAGTTAACAATGAAACCAAAGGTGAGGAAAGATGATGCTCACGCATACACACTTCAAACACTATCGGGCTCCATAAGGGTGAAGGAAGAAAAAGATGGGAATTATAGTAGATTAGTAAGAAATGATCAAGATGATTAACATTTCAGAAAATGTAGTCAGGGAAATAAAGAGCACACTTAAAAATGCATGCCTAAATTACTTTATAAATACCCAAGGGGAAATAAAACAAAATTAACAAATGAAAATTCATACCAACACACAGCATAGTAAAATGCCAAAGTAGAACAGAGCAGAGCAGAGCAATTAATATGGAATGGAAAAAGAAATATTAATGAACTCCAAGCAATACTTTTCAGTAGCCAGATATTAACAAGTCTTCAGCAATACTATGGGTTGCGTTATGAGCCTCTGTTTTTCTATTTTTAGCCAGACAGGTTGGTGTTTGAGAAATCATGCTTTTGTTACCATCTTGATGACTCAGAATAATAGCTTTAGAGCCCCATTTTAAAAAATGCTTTAAAATAGTGATTTGAAAAAGAATTATTTTCAAGCTGGTTCAAGCTGGGTGTGAGCACATACTTGTAATCTCTGCACTTGGGAGGCAGAATCCTCTGTAGAAGGATCCATAGTTTATGAGTTCTAGACCAGTCTGGGCTACACAGTAAGACCTAGTCTCAAAAAAAAAAAAAAAGACCAAAAAGACAAAAAACAAAACAAAAAACAAACAAAATAAAACAAAACCAAGGCCTTGCAGGCATCATGAAGACAAACATTTGCTTTGCATAATTTGAAGTTAGAAACAGGTCTCCCTTTCTGTGGGTAAGAGTAAAACTGTTATTGGGTAGTAGTGGTGCATGCCTTTAATCCTAGCACTTGGGAGGCAGAATCAGGCAGATCTTTGTGAGTTGGAGGCCAGTGTGGTCTACAGAATGAGTTCCAGGACCAGTCAGAGCTACATAGAGAAACCCTGTCTTGAAAATAAATGAATGAATGAATGAATAAATGAATGAATGAATAGTATGACTTATATTTACCATGGTTCTGTCATTCAGGACAGACCTGGACAAGTCAACCACAAGGGAAGAAACTATTATAGATTGTCTCTACGTGCTGTATATTTTCTGGTAAAGTTGAATTTTCTAATAGTCTACTGTATTTTTACCTGCTTTGCACAGTCAGAATTGATAGAAGAATTGCAACTGTAAACCTCGGTGTCTAGTGCAGAAGAGCCCTCAACCAGTATCTAAGTAAGTACTTGCTTGGCATATGTGTGAGTGGCAGAAGAATGCTTCAAGATTAACATGGTAGGAAAGCTCAAATCAGCCTCAGAGATGGGTAACGAAGTAAAGATTTAAGGTACAGTGGATGCTGACCCCCAAGAAGGACCATGAACCCACATTAGCATGAGGACAGGTCCATAGCTCCTGACTCCGGATGTTGAGGTAGTTGTGCAGGAAGAAAGGTGGGAAGGAATCTTGGGGATCTGTGTTTTTAGTGAGCTCTGCCTTTTCCCCATGACATTGTCATGAAACCAGCTAGAAGAAAGCCAGTGGATCAGCACTGGGAAGAATTGGGGAGTACAGGGAAGGACTGGGAATCATTGGGTCAGTACAGGGAAGTACTGGGAGTCATTAGGTCAGCACAGGGAGGGACTGGGAAGCACTGGGCAGAACAGGATCAACACTGGGAGGCACTGGGTCAACATGGGAAGAACTGGGGAGTGCTGAGAAGGACTGGGAGTCATTGGGTCAGCACAAGGGAGCACTGGGAGTCATTAGGTCATCACAGGTAGGGACTGGGAGTCACTGGGTCAGCACAAGGGAGCACTGGGCAGCACTGGGCAGCACTCTTGTAAGGGATGTACTCTAGACAAGAAGTTAACTTGAATTTAGGACAATTCATTACAGCCTGATGAACTTCAGTCTATTTGCTGTGGAGATCTATTTCTAAGTGATTCTCCCAGTCATCTTTGAGGCTCTTTCATGCTCAGTGTGTTGTGATTCTGCGAGTTTTATCTTTCATGACTTCCTGAGCCAACCTCTGATGGAGGAGCAGATTCACTAGGAAAACAGTTAACTTCAAGAGACAGTGAAACTGCATAGATGTTCCACAAATATTCCTATTTAGGACTCATTATGTACTGAACCAGGAATTTGTGTATGCATGTACAAATATTTGTGTATATCTATTATCTGGGGGCACTATCAACAAATTAGAAAAATTTATGACTGCTCGTTGGCTTTTACTGTATCAAAAAAGTAGGTTGCCTTCGAATGATGTGAACATCAATATGAGAGAATTTCAAAGCATGGCCTAATATCAACCCCGCCTTTTGACATCTCTTCCTGTGTTCTAATACTCCTCCTCACTAAAGGATAGAAGTTTCTAGGCCAGTAGAATCAATTTCCTGACCATTGACTTTAGTCATTACATGTTTGTATATGTCTGCATGTATATTCCAACACCTAGTAGTCCTTGATCATAGTGTGTGGCACAAAAGGGAGACTTGAGAAACATTTTTTAGACCCAATAAGATGACTCAGTGTGTATGAAAACTGAGTTCAGATCCCCAGGAGCTTTTGAAGGGCACAGGTTCAATAGCACAAGTCTCTCCTACAGTGAGATGAGAGATGGAGATGGGAGAATTCAGAGACTTGTAGGCTACCTAGTGTGGTGTATACAGGGGTGGACAAGAGACATTGTCTCAAATAAGGTGGATGTCAAGGACTAAGGCCCAAAGTTGTCCTCTGACCTCTCTACATGCAAGAAGTGGCACTCACATGAGACAGCACACATACATGCATGCACACACACACACACACACACACACACACATTTTAAAGTCTGAATAAGCACAAGAAAAGAAGGGAAAGAAGACATCATAGGCAGAGAAGTTGCTGAGTTTAATGAGGATAATGAAGTTTTCCATTGCTGGGTACCACGTGGTATACTTCTGTTAGTAAATGTATCTTCCCAAGGAGATAGATGGGGGCACATGGGCTTTGCGAAGATGAGACAGTTAGCAGAATGACTTCCAGAACTGATTCTGAAAGGAGTCACTCACCTTGCTTTGCACAGAGGCTTTCATTGACCAGCTCTCCCTCCTTGTTGATGTCTAATTTCATCCAGCTATCGAGGTATTTACTGATCTTCCTGACCACTACCTTACGGTTCTGTTTCTTGAGAAAGAGAGAGGTATTTTCCACTTCAAGGAAACCTTCAGGATCATGGCAGGTCCATCGGGGTGCCTGGGCACAGGGAGTGGAGACTGCTGGTCGGAAAGGACCCCTGGAGGAGTTGGAGATGCCCAGGCATGATCCAGATTTAATGTGAAGGAGCTTCCCGTTCTCAGTCGACAGCCACTGCTGGTTCTGGCTGGTGCCATTGCATGAGCTCATAATCACTTTCTGATTTATGGAAAGACACAGCTGTTTACGGACATGGACTATCTGGAACCCCTCTGGAAGATGAAAGACTTATGAAGTACCATGGAAGGGCCATTAAATAGTAAAACCACCTGCCCACATACCAGCTGAATTAAAAATACCAGGTTTACTTATATTTTGAACTTTCTAGCACTGCAAGTGCATAATCTCAGATTTTAGCTCATGTGACTTAAAATCTTAAGGCAAACAAACAACATACACGCCCCTACCATCACCACACACAAGCCCAACCAACCAAAAAAAAAAAAACCCCAAACCCAAATAAGCAACCAAAAACACCCTCCCAAACCAACTAATCAACCCACCAAAACAACAACAACAACAACAAAACCCCCAGAGACAACAAAAGAATATCAAAACATTATACACAGTGCCCCCCCCCCCCCCCGTTGAACTTTTGTATGATTTAGTGAGAATATATCCCCACTAGAAAATTGAAAGGGATCTTGGAAAACAAAAGTCATTCAAAGAATATGGCTTTTCATTGGATGAAGAAAGATAAACACAGAGAATGATGTGTGCGTTATCAATTAAATACAGAGCTTCGAGCTCTTTAATTGTTTGGTCCTTTTCACAGCATAGCCCCGTTCCATTATATAAATGAGAGAGATGTCTCCTTCTCAGTCCTTAAGCTCCCAGAGTAGATAAATATTTGTTTACGAGCTGCATGGTCTGAATAAACGCTTTTAAGATGGGGCACATTTACTAAAAGATAAAGATACAATGGAAGTTCCCACCTCTCCAAGCACAACTTGTGGCTGGTACACAACAGCGAAAGTATTGATCACTAGATCTATATTCCTGCGGTACTGTAGAAAAGCATTGTAACGATGCCTATAGGTTCCCACCAAACACTGACCTATTTACAAAATATCAGCATCTCTTGAAGACTAAATGCCCAGTTTTGAGACATTCACAGTAAAAAAGTAAAATATTCAGGCTCAGAAATCGTTTTCAATGAGTTTTTAACCTAAACTACTTAGCTTTTCCATGGAAATATTCAATCCTTCTGAATGACAACTTCCAAATAAGACACATTTCCTTACTCTCTTTAATCATATTCCTTATGCATATATTTTTTTCTTTAACAGAAAAGAAAATAAAAGTGTAACCTGAAAAATAACAACAACAACAACATAGAGAGGGCTATAGATGGTCACATATAAATAATGAAAGAAGTTTGCTCAGGGTTGGTTCCTCTCTCTGAGGCCCATCCTTTCAGGAGCTGAGCTGTCCCAGGCACTTGGTAAACATTTATTTTCTTCTGGAGAGAAATCTCAGCAGTGTGGCCAGAGCTGTCTCTTAATCCCCCCTCCTCACTGTCTTTGACTACACTGCCATGGAGACCTGGCTCCAATTCTGACTTATTTCAGATACTTCTCCAAAGGCTACCAGCCTCCTCGGCTAACTTTGAGAGAGATGATGCCCCAGGACACTGAGGCAGACCCACTCACCCAAGCTCCCGAGGATCAGGCAGCTTAGAATCGCCACGTAAAATTCAGCCTCCATTTTCCACTTAACAACGGTTCATGCTTCGCTTTGGGGGAAAAAAAATCCTCCCAGATAAGAGAAGCGAAGAGTAGGAAGGAAACGTGCTTCACGGAGAGGGGAAAAGTCAGTGACACACTTCCTCCAATTGAATTGTTTGGGGGAAGCTTTACACCACTGTCCTTGTTTCTGTTTCCTTAGAAAGAAGGTATAATGATCATCTCTTTTCAAACGTTAGATCCAGCCCCCAGGAGCCAGAAGAAACTCCCAGAATGTCTTCCCCTCCCATCCCTTGGCACATGATTATATCTTAACCTCAAGATGGAGAAAGAGAATTGTAATGTTAGATAATTGAGTCTCCCTACGCCATGCCTTATTTTCAGGTGATACGGTTCTGTCCAATATACGTAAGCCATGTAATTTATGGGGGTCTGTGACAAGTGATATAAAGACATAAACATGTACTGTTGGTATAATGAGATGCTGGCGTCTATGAGGAAAACCACATAATGATGGCACTTCTGGATCATTATCTCTCAAGTGATTATAAGATTGCCTTTGGAGAGAGGCATCTCTACCCAGGAGAAGAAAAAGACTAAAATTAAAGCCATCATATTACCTACTTCAGTTTGCCCACACGATGGCCTTTTTCCAAGTGGGGGTAAGAAAAGAATACACTCCACTCAATATTTAGTGTTAAGAGCCATTTATTGGTAGGTATGAAACAAAGTCAACTTTGCTGCATTGAAAATTCATATATGAGCAGAACATCTCATGTTGGCTGGGTGTAGTTATTTTTACCTTCATTTGTCTCTTGAGAAATGAAAGCTGTTAGAAGTGTAAGGACGTGCGTGACAGCATCCTTAGAAGAATGTCTGGGAATGAGACAGGTTGGAGCATCCCCAAAAGGCACCTGCCTCTTATTGGGAGAGAGATTCCAGGCAGACAGCATATTCAAAAAAATCCCTTCTTAGCAGAAGAGAGATGAGTATTTAAAATTATTGATTCTTTATAGTTACTATAAATTTGTTTATCCCCTTTTTAAAGCAAAACAAGTCACAATGTAGAAATATAGTAGTTAGAGTTGTGGGACAGGTGCCAACTCTATGCCTAATAATAGAATATATATGCATGTATATATATGTATGTATATATACACATATATATGTATGTATCCAATGACAGCCATTGTGCTCTGTAATTGATCCATAAGAGGTACTATAAATACACATTTAATAGATATTATCAAGACACATTTCCATATAAAATAGTTACGGCATTTGATTTTTTTTTTTTTTTCAAAATCAAAAATGTAGTTGTTAAAAATCTGTGATGGATCACTTGCAACTTTAGCAGCAAGATTCTGGTAACTGAGATATAGGTAATAGCACTTAAACCGGAACAGTTGGATAGCTGACAGTCCATTCACGAGACAGACTTTATGAACATCTAAACACACGATCGCGACGTCTTCAGCAGCTCCTCCTGCCGTCACGATGACAGTCACTGAGTATCACACACATAGATTCTGTGTGGCAGATAATCAACACAGACGAAATAAAGTCCACCTCGGGCTGTGCGAGAAATGATCATACCTCCATTAGCATGGGACCTTCGAAATAGTTTGGGGGATGCCTACAGATGCATTCCTATACACAAAGGGTTGGCAACCTTGCATGTCGCCAGGTCTTCCACAGTCCATGCCTCAGGTTGGCTTGGGCGCCTCCTCATCCCACTGCAGGAAGCTCCTCCCAAGAGCCTTCAGTAGGCGATTTCATGAATCACCCATGAGAGATGGACGCTCTGGTAAATCTTCACGGAATCACTGGACGGTTTCTGGTGAAAGTCTGCTCTCATACAGGCACAGAGCATGGTGCACAAATTCATACTGCTCACTGGTTTGGACCATGCCACCCCTGCACGGAAGAGATCATAAAAGAACTCAGTTTTGCTGACACCTTATAGTCCTGTCACCTACACATGTCATGGGAACTAGAGTGTTATAACAAACATACAGAATAGCTGATTTTATATATATATATATATATATTATATAATATATAAATAATATATATAATACATAAATAAATATATATATTTGCTATCCTTCTTACCTGTGTCTAAACCTCCTGGCCGGTGAAGTTTAATATGTCAATGCAGTCACATGCTGTGCAACAATGTCATATCATGATGCATTTACTCATAGGTTAGTGATAACGATGACACTGGTGTGAACAAGCCCACCCGCTGAGAGTTGTAATTATGTACATTCCCTAATAACGAATAATGACGACAAATGACTTCATTGCTAGCGTTGGTATTTGCTACACTTCTTAGTGTTACTGAGCTTGTGCTCCTACTTCAATTTTAAAAGTTGACTGGAAAACTGTACCGCACGCCATGTTAGGCCAGCAGCCACTGCAGACGTATCACAGTTACCGTACCTCCTGACCACGTTGTCGTCTCTCGTGCAGTCATTGTCCCCTGATGGCTTTGAGAGACACAGGAAATGCTGTACATATATCTTATCATCTAGGTGTGTTAGGCTGTGCTATCCACCTTTGTACATATATAATGCTCATACAACAACGAAGTTGTCTGATGATGCATTTTCCAGAACATCTCTCCATCATTAAGCAATACCTCTCTCTCTCTCTCTCTCTCTCTCTCTCTATATATATATATATATATATATATATATATATATATATATATGTGTGTGTGTGTGTGTGTGTGTGTGTGTGTGTGTGTGTGTATGTGTGTATGGCTCAATATAATGCCACACACTCAAGGCACCTGATTATTTTAGTGTTTTGAGACAGGATCTCCTATAGCTGAAGCTGGTATTAAACTCACTCTGTGGTAGAGAATGACCTTGAACCTTGATCCTCCCACCTCCTGGAAGTATTTTTGCCTATGTACTATTACCAGAGCAGTGATAGAACCTTACAGTTGAATACTCGGACTCTGGAATGAGTCAGGCCACTTAGCTCAAACACCGCCTGTGCTAATTTTTACCGGTGTGATTTACACAACTTCCTTAAGAACATTTGGTCTCAGCCCCCTCCTCTATTAAAGCAAGACAGTGACTCGGTTACAAAGTCATAATGAGCGCAGGTAAACTCAGAGCTGCTGGGGTGGAGGGATATTTCACTGGAGCCTTATCATCCATCTTCTGTTATGCATCGGGGCTAAAAGTGATGGAAGCGGGTTAACAAAGCACAGCTGAGCTGTGATCTATTGCTCTTCCTACAAGTGAAAGATCTATGGTAAAGTGGTTTGTTTCAGGCTGGTAGGGCACCAAGCAGCCCTTGGGTGTGCTAGGCATCTAAACACAATAGTGGGTGGACCCCTCAGCTGGCTGGAAACTGGGAATCGGCTCTCGCTTTTCCTCTTTGCTGGGGCGAATGTCATCACCAGCTGTTCAGCATCCCCAGTGCCATAGATGGATAGAAGGCAGCTGCTTTGTGAGAAAAATCACTACTTCTCATCCTGCGTTTCTGTACACAATACTTTTATCACGCTTTATCCTGGGCTGATTGTTCTTTAGCTTGATGACATTGTCAGGCATTAATACAAAAGTTACCTATTCTTCATTTCACTGAGTAAGAATTATTGCTATAGTAATTATCTGAATTTTTGTCATCTCTCTGTAACTCTTCAGTCACACAACAAATCCTATTTTAGTTTTTTTTTTTTCTTGGTTTTATCTAGTTTTTTTTCCCCCTAGTGGTGGTTGATACTATTCAGAACAATTTTGAGATTACATAGGCAATTCCAACTTAAAAGCATGATGTGCTGTTCTGTCACATGACCTCTGGTTAATGATAACTGAAACTAGCCTTGTATAGACAGATGTCTGTCCAACTACTGAGGCAGTAAGACTACACCCTCTGAGTTAAACAGTCATTCCTCAGGCAGTTTTGACGTGGTGCCACAACTATGTGTTTGGCAAGAAGTGAAGAGGTAACTTCAGCGTCCAGTGATAGCAACTTGTTTGCGGCCATATACCACAGTCTTTTCCAGTAGAACTGCACACTTTGTTTTCTAAGCACGGACTGGTCAGAAGGTAACAACAGAAACGGCAGTGGAGGAGTCACTTTCTTTTCCTAGTTGCAGGATGACATCTGGGAACATTTCAAAAAACAAAGCAGGTGTTCAGGAGATGCCAGTCTGGACGGCAAAGCCTGGGAGACGCAGCCACAGTAAATATTAGGGCAGCTGCAGGGCGCTGAGAAGTACCTCCCTTCCTTTGACATTTTCTCAGAGAATCGATACTCCTACGTCAAGCTGCAGGCTGTAAGTGGAAGCTCTGTGGGCACTTCCTCTCTTGGGCTCTGGCCTGTGAACCTGCTCTGACCATTTACCTCATCTTGAGGCAAGATCTCCCCTGTCTTGACTGTTCTGTTCGGCAATGGCATTTGCGTGTCCAATTGGTGGACCCGTGGAGTCACAATTTAGTTCTTAGTGATCATTTCACCAGAAGTGGCTCAGCAGGGTGTGACCATGGTTGGAACAGATTCACTGTGATCAAGTTCTATCAGGTATAACAGACTTTGTTAACTAGGCCAAGGTTGCTACAGCCAGGGAAGGTGGGAAAGACGGGAACACGTAATA